>NW_025534474.1:25000-35000 GCF_020615455.1 Coregonus clupeaformis | reverse complement strand
CATGAAATAAGTATTTGATACATCAGAAAAGCAGAACTTAATATTTGGTACAGAAACCTTTGTTTGCAATTACAGAGATCATACGTTTCCTGTAGGTCTTGACCAGGTTTGCACACACTGCAGCAGGGATTTTGGCCCACTCCTCCATACAGACCTTCTCCAGATCCTTCAGGTTTCGGGGCTGTCGCTGGGCAATACGGACTTTCAGCTCCCTCCAAAGATTTTCTATTGGGTTCAGGTCTGGAGACTGGCTAGACCACTCCAGGACCTTGAGATGCTTCTTACGGAGCCACTCCTTAGTTGCCCTGGCTGTGTGTTTCGGGTCGTTGTCATGCTGGAAGACCCAGCCACGACCCATCTTCAATGCTCTTACTGAGGGAAGGAGGTTGTTGGCCAAGATCTCGCGATACATGGCACCATCCATCCTCCCCTTAATGCAGTCGTCCTGTCCCTTTTGCAGAAAAGCATCCCCAAAGAATGATGTTTCCACCTCCATGCTTCATGGTTGGATGGTGTTCTTGGGGTTGTACTCATCCTTCTTCTTCCTCCAAACACGGCGAGTGGAGTTTAGACCAAAAAGCTCTATTTTTGTCTCATCAGACCACATGACCTTCTCCCATTCCTCCTCTGGATCATCCAGATGGTCATTGGCAAACTTCAGATGGGCCTGGACATGCGCTGGCTTGAGCAGGGGGACCTTGCGTGCGCTGCAGGATTTTAATCCATGATGGCGTAGTGTGTTACTAATGGTTTTCTTTGAGACTGTGGTCCCAGCTCTCTTCAGGTCATTGACCAGGTCCTGCCGTGTAGTTCTGGGCTGATCCCTCTCCTTCCTCATGATCATTGATGCCCCACGAGGTGAGATCTTGCATGGAGACCCAGACCGAGGGTGATTGACCGTCATCTTGAACTTCTTAAATTTTCTAATAATTGCGGCAACAGTTGTTGCCTTCTCACCAAGCTGCTTGCCTATTGTCCTGTAGCCCATCCCAGCCTTGAGCAGGTCTACAATTTTATCCCTGATGTCCTTACACAGCTCTCTGGTCTTGGCTATTGTGGAGAGGTTGGAGTCTGTTTGATTGAGTGTGTGGACAGGTGTCTTTTATACAGGTAACGAGTTCAAACAGGTGCAGTTAATACAGGTAATGGGTGGAGAACAGGAGAGCTTCTTAAAGAAAAACAAACAGGTCTGTGAGAGCCGGAATTCTTACTGGTTGGTAGGTGATCAAATACTTATGTCATGCAATAAAATGCAAATTAATTACTTCAAAATCATACAATGTGATTTTCTGGATCTCCATGCGGTCTGGGTCTCCATGCAAGATCTCACCTCGTGGGGCATCAATGATCATGAGGAAGGAGAGGGATTGCCAATGACCATCTGGATGATCCAGAGGAGGAATGGGAGAAGGTCATGTGGTCTGATGAGACAAAAATATAGCTTTTTGGTCTAAACTCCACTCGCCGTGTTTGGAGGAAGAAGAAGGATGAGTACAACCCCAAGAACACCATCCCAACCATGAAGCATGGAGGTGGAAACATCATTCTTTGGGGATGCTTTTCTGCAAAAGGGACAGGACGACTGCATTAAGGGGAGGATGGATGGTGCCATGTATCGCGAGATCTTGGCCAACAACCTCCTTCCCTCAGTAAGAGCATTGAAGATGGGTCGTGGCTGGGTCTTCCAGCATGACAACGACCCGAAACACACAGCCAGGGCAACTAAGGAGTGGCTCCGTAAGAAGCATCTCAAGGTCCTGGAGTGGTCTAGCCAGTCTCCAGACCTGAACCCAATAGAAAATCTTTGGAGGGAGCTGAAAGTCCGTATTGCCCAGCGACAGCCCCGAAACCTGAAGGATCTGGAGAAGGTCTGTATGGAGGAGTGGGCCAAAATCCCTGCTGCAGTGTGTGCAAACCTGGTCAAGACCTACAGGAAACGTATGATCTCTGTAATTGCAAACAAAGGTTTCTGTACCAAATATTAAGTTCTGCTTTTCTGATGTATCAAATACTTATTTCATGCAAATTAATGACTTAAAAATCATACAATGTGATTTTTTGGATTTTTGTTTTATATTCCGTCTCTCACAGTTGAAGTGTACCTATGATAAAAATTACAGACCTCTACATGCTTTGTAAGTAGGAAAACCTGCAAAATTGGCAGTGTATCAAATACTTGTTCTCCCCACTGTACAATTACAATTACCTAATTACCTCGACTAACCGGTGCCCCCGCACATTGACTCGGTACCGGTACCCCCTGTATATAGCCTCGCTATTGTTATTTTTACTGCTGCTCTTTAATTATTTGTTACTTTTATTTCGAATTATTTTGTATTGTATTTTTTGTGATTTGTTTTTGGTATTCTTTCTTAAAACTGCATTGTTGGTTTAGGGCTTGTAAGTAAGCATTTCACTGTAAGGTCTACACCTGTTGTATTCGGCGCATGTGACAAATACAATTTTATTTTATTTTATTTGAAACACGCCAAGGAGAGCCCTTAGTATTCACTGCAGACTAGATGTAATGTAAAGCCAATTGAAACCAACACCCCCATCCCCTCTCTAGCAATCAAGGAGGGAAACTTCAAGGAAATGTACATAGTTTTCCTAGAACCCAGAGTATGACTACTGTTTTTCTCTGAACAAAGTTTCAGCCACTTGATTGCTAGAGTGTTGGATGGAATTGTCTGTCTGTCATTACTTCAAGTTCCTGTTACCTCTACTTTGTCTTCAGTTCCTACCTCACAGCCCCACTAAGGGAATCATTTGAGCGCTAGAAGACAACAAACAAAGAGAGAATATCCTCCTCTCTCTCTTTTCTCTCTACAGGAAGGCACATCCTTACGTTCTTCCCTCTCTCTAGCCTTCCATCCTCCATTTTCTAACTCCCAAGATGATTTGCAAAAGCAAGCCCAGACCCAGAATTCCACAGTGTTGGTGTTGTTGTTGCCATGGTGATTTCATTCTTCCATTCTATTCCAATCAACATAACCAATCTCAGAGCAGCTTTGTTTGTGCTGTTTCAGACCCACTAGGATAGATGGAGGACTCCAACATGACCCTCCTCTCTCTCTCTGTCTCTCTGTCTCTCTGTCTCTCTGTCTCTCTCTCTCTCTCTCTCTCTCTCTCTCTCTCTCTCTCTCTCTCTCTCTCTCTCTCTCTCTCTCTCTCTCTCTCTCTCTCTCTCTCTCTCTCTCTCTCTCTCTCTCTCTCTCTCTCTCTCTCTCTCTCTCTCTCTCTGTCTCTCTCTCTCTCTCTCTCTCTGTCTCTCTCTCGCTCGCTCTCTCTGTCTCTCTCTCGCTCGCTCTCTCTGTCTCTCTCTCTCTCTCTCTCTCTCTCTCTCTCTCTCTCTCTCTCTCTCTCTCTCTCTCTCTCTCTCTCTCTCTCTCTCTCTCTCTCTCTGCTCTCTCTCTCTCTCTCTCTCTCTGTCTCTCTCTCTCTCTCTCTCTCTCTCTCTCTCTCTCTCTCTCTCTCTCTCTCTCTGTCTCTCTCTCTCTCTCTCTCTCTCTCTCTCTCTCTCTCTCTCTCTCTCTCTCTCTCTCTCTCTCTCTCTCTCTCTCTCTCTCTCTCTCTCTCTCTCTATCTATCTATCTATCTCTGTCTCTCTCTCTGTCTCTCTCTCTGTCTCTCTCTCTCTCTAGGACCATCATGTGAGTATGGTAGCTTCCTCTGCCCCTGCTGTAATTGGGGAGAGAGATCAGAGCTCCAAGGCTACTTGTTTGGACTGGTTTAATGAGACAGACTGCATGTGTTCCAAATGGTACCAAATTCCCTATGAAGTGCACTGCTGTTAACCTAATCGTAGGACCCACTGCTGGCCTCACGATCTCAAAATAAACATTTGGTATACTGGTGAAAATGTATTGTGTATCAAAGGGTTAAAAGAAAATACTGTTTTGAGTTTATAAAAATATATATTGGGTGTTTTGGTGGAATATTTTAAGAACACAAAATGTACATTACCTTCACCCATCTAAACACAATACCCCATAATGACAAGGTGAAAACATGTAGATTTATTTTGGTGCAAATGTATCCAAAATAAAATATATAAATATCTAATTTACATAAGTATTCACACCCCCTGAGTCAATACTTTGTAGAAGCACCTTTTGTTCTGTACAGGCATACTTCTTTCAACTCTGTCAATTAGGTAAGTATTGTGGAGTAACTACAATGTTGTTGATCCATCCACAGTTTTTTTCCTATCACAGCCATTAAACTCTGTAACTGTTTTAAAGTCTCCATTGGCCTCATGGTAAAATCCTTGAGCGGTTTCCTTCCTCTCCGGCAACGGAGTAAGGAAGGACACCTGTTTCTTTGTAGTGACTGGGTGTATTGATACGCCATCCAAAGTGTAATTAATAACTTCACCATGCTCAAAGGGATATTCAATATCTGCTCGACTGAAGGACCTTACAGATAATTGTATGTGTGGGGTACAGAGATGAGGTAGTCATTCAAAAATCATGTTAAGCCCTACTATTGCACACAGAGTGAGTCCATGCAACTTATTATGTGACTCGTTGAGCACATTTCTACTCCTGAACTTATTCAGGCTTGTCATAACAAAGGGGTTGAATACTTATTGACACAAGACATTTCAGCTTTTCATTTCTAATTAATTAGTAAAAAAATTCAAAGAAAATTAATTCCACTTTCACATTGTGGGGTATTGTGTGTACGCCAGTGACAATGTTTTTAAATTAAGGCTGTGATACAACAAAATGTCGGAAAAAGCCAAGGGGTGTGACCGTGTGAATACTTTCTGAAGGCGCTGAATTCTCATCAAAAATATTTGTATATAAAAAAAACATATTCTTATTTTCTCTGTAGTAGCAACAGCTTTTGCTTTATTTGGCAACGCTCCATATTCTACCATATGCTAATGTCTTAATGTTAAACTAGATTTGATTTACTTTAATTAGCTGTTTACTGTCTTAATTCAGCTCGTTATATGAAACAGAACGAGGCTATCCCACACATACATACACAAACACAGACACACACACACACACACACACACATTACTTATCAATCTATTACAGGCAGATTAAGGCCCATCACAACCATTGTATGGATAGGCCATGTGTTTTTTACATATTCCATGGTACTTAAAGTACTAAAACACTAGTGTCATATGATGTAGGGCCCTGTGTTCTGGACTACCATGTCACATGACCTAGATTTTAACCTTTATTTAAAGCCGGAAATGAGAATTTCACCAAAAATGAAAACAATTGTCTGAGGCTGGTGCTGGAAGATGGTGCTGGATTTTGGTGCTGGAAGACGGTGCTGGATTTTGGTGCTGGAAGATTGGTGCTGGAGGATGGAGAAAAGCGGAGAGTTTGTTAAAAAAAAAAGCTTTAACTAAAGATTCAAAACCAGGTCATGTGACATGATTGTCCAAAACCCAGGATCCTGGATATGACGTATCTGTTAATAAATAGCTTGTTGAGTAATTATAGAGACCAATTATCTAAACAAACCTCGCTTACATTTCTATACAATCACATATATATGTTGCTCTATTACGAGTGGGAATACTTTGGAACAGATTTTCAAGAATTGCTGGTGTTTTTACAGTATTTTATGTCCTACAATTTAAAATATATGTATTTATTCGTTGCTCACAAAACTTGGGGGGCCAAATAAAATCCCCCACCGGCCAAATTTGAACCGCGGGCCGCCAATGGGGGAACCCTGATCTAATCTTGGTCTACCCATCACCCATCTTGGTCCCCGCTCCCCACTCTGCCTCCATCTCTCTCTCTCTCTCTCTCTCTCACTCCCTCCCCACTCTGCCTCCATCTCTCTCTCTCTCTCCACTCCCTCCCCACTCTGCCTCTCTCTCTCTCTCACTCCCTCCCCACTCTGCCTCCATCTATCCCTCTCTCACTCCCTCCCCACTCTGCCTCCATCCATCCCTCTCTCACTCCCTCCCCATCTCTACCATCCATCCCTCTCCCTCCCCATCTCTACCTCCATCCATCCCTCTCTCACTCCCTCCCCATCTCTACCTCCATCCATCCCTCTCTCACTCCCTCTCCATCTCTTTTTTCTCTGTTGTTGACATCTTCCACCTCAGATGTTCAGAGACTGGCTCACCGTTCAGCTGTTCAGCTGCTGTTATATGGGCTGGTACACACAGTTATGGCACACATACAGACACGGAGACATAGAGACAGTTATATGGCTGGCCAAATGGACTGCAGACTGCCGCTTCACCTTCCATAATGCCCCCATAAACCCCCACTGCCACTGACAGGCCAACAGATTGGTGTTATCATTGTTTGTGTGTGTGTGTGTGTGTGTGTGTGTGTGTGTTGACTGAGATGGACGAACGCCCTCACAACCCTGCTGCCAGAGAGCCTCATCCATTTTCCCTACGAAGAGGAGGAGAGAGGGGGAGAATGGGGGAAGGGAGAGACAGAGGGGAAAGGAGGGAGGGGGGAGAGAGATAAAAGAGGGAGAGAGAGAGAGAGAGAGAGAGAGAGAGAGAGAGAGAGAGAGAGAGAGAGAGAGAGAGAGAGAGAGAGAGAGAGAGAGAGAGAGATGGAGGGAGAAAGATAGGAGAGACAGAGGAAATGAGGAAGGAGGAAGGGGAGAGAGAGGTAGAGAGGGAGAGATATAGGGAGGAGGAGAGAAGGAGAGAAAGAGAGAAGAAGAGAGAAGAGAGGGGTAAAGAAGATGAGGTGGTATATACAGAACCCCAGAGAGGAGAGGAGGTGGTATATACAGAACCTTTCTCCACCCTCCTCCCCTTTCTCCCCCCTCCCCTTTCTCCACCCTCCTCCTCTTTCTCCCCCCCCTTTCTCCTCCCCCCCTCCCCCCTCCCCCCTCCCCCTCCCCCTCCCCTTTCTCCTCCCCCCTCCCCTTTCTCCCGCCACACCCCTTTCTTACAGTATCCCAGTCTCCCTGGAACCAGCCAGCAAACAACCAGCCAACCAGCCAACCAGCCAACTAACCAGCCAACTAACCAGCCAACTAACCAGCCAACCAACCAACCAACCAGCCAACCAACAGCCAACCAACCAGCCAATTAACCAGCCAACCAGCCAACCAACCAGCCAACCAGTCAACCAACCAGCCAACTAACCAGCCAACCAACCAGCCCACTAACCAGCCAACTAACAGCCAACCAACCAACCAGCCAGCCTTCATTAATAAAAAACACACATCCCCAAACCCACCTCTCCCCTAATTCTCTCTCTCTCTCTCACTCTCTCTCTCTCTCTCTCTCTCTCTCTCTCTCTCTCTCTCTCTCTCTCTCTCTCTCTCTCTCTCTCTCTCTCTCTCTCTCTCCCCATCTGCCTCAATGTCTAGCTCTGTCTAACTTTCTATGAGCTAATGCAAGTAATCACATGAGCAGATCAATCTTGATTTCTATCTCTCTACTGTTGTTTTCAGATGATGATGGTGGTAGTTGTCAGCCCATCTCTGTCACAAAAAGACAGACATCTGCTTCCTATTTGTTAGTGGTAGTGGGGGTGTTGTCAGACCATCCCAGTGATACTGTCAGCTGTTTGCAGGACATTAGTAGATAATAGTTGTATTAGTAGTGGTGTTGTTGTCAGACCATCTCTGTCAGCGGTAGCTGGGCGTCAGCAGATGATAGTAGTGGTAGTGTTGCTTTCCCTGCCACAGATCACTACACCTCTCTGTCTCTCTGAGTAAAGCACAGAACCATTACCTCTGGGAGCTGTTTCCTGCCACAGGGGAGACTGGACCCGCAATGGCGCCCGGCGGAGCCACGAAAAATGGCACTTCCTGGTCTGCTGGCTGATAGGTCCTGTGTTCACCTCACTGAGGTGGGAAACTGTCTCTCTCACTCAGAGAGGAGGCCAGACCTGTGTCAGGCAATTTGTACTCCTCTGCTCTCACCCTCTATCTCAATCTGTTGGCCTTTCTGTCTGACGGGTGGCTCTGTGAAATGGTCGGTGGGTGTGCTTGTGTGTGTTTGTGTGTGCACGTGTGTGTGTGTATGTGTTTCTCTCTCTCTCTCTCATCCTCCCCAGTCATAATCACTGTTCACAGGGAGCCAGTGATGTTGTCTAATGGAGTCAGAGGCGCTCCTGACAAACATCTGCTTGGTGCAATACACACACCTTCAAACACACGCACGCATTCACAACACACACTGACATACTTGGAAGAGTGCTACAGCTTTTAACTCATCACCTGTTGCGACGATGTGTGATGTGTGTGGACTTGGCACGTACAGTACCGTGTGTGTGTGTGTGTGTGTGTGTGTGTGTGTGTGTGTGTGTGTGTGTGTGTGTGTGTGTGTGTGTGTGTGTGTGTGTGTGTGTGTGTGTGTGTGTGTGTGTGTGTACAGGCTTGGCAGAGTGCTACATCTTCTAGCCCACTGCCTGTAATTGAGCCAATGTTCTGGTGTTCACACCATGGAGTTGATGAGGACTTGAAGTTTCACCACACACACACACACACACACACACAAATTGCTAGGTCATATTAGCAGTGAGCAGACTCTTGTTTGTCCTTTCTCTCTGTAGCACTGCCTCATAAGAGAGAGAGAGAGCGAGAGAGAGAGAGAGAGGGAGGGAAGAGAGAGAGAGAGAGAAGGAGGGAAGAGAGAGAGAGGTAGAGAAGGAGGGAAGAGAGAGAGAGAGAGAGGGAGGGAAGAGAGAGAGAGAGAGAGGAGGAGGGAAGAGAGAGAGGTAGAGAAGGAGGGAAGAGAGAGGTAGAGGAGAAGGGAAGAGAGAGAGGGAGGGAAGAGAGAGGTAGAGGAGGAGGGAAGAGAGAGAGGGAGGGAAGAGAGCGAGAGAGGAGGGAAGAGAGAGAGGTAGAGGAGGAGGGAAGAGAGAGAGGGAGGGAAGAGAGAGGTAGAGGAGGAGGGAAGAGAGAGAGGGAGGGAAGAGAGCGAGAGAGGAGGGAAGAGAGAGAGGTAGAGTACGAGAGGTCCTCTGTACGGACTCGGGAGAGGCGTAGGTCGAGAGCCGTGCGTCCTCCGAAACACAACCCAACCGAGCCACACTGCTTCTTGACACAATGCCCGCTTAACCCGGAAGCCAGCCACACCAATGTGTCGGAGGAAACACTGTGTACCTGGCGACCATGTCAGCATGCTCTGCGCCCGGCCCGCAGGATCATTATAAATAAACACCATTGTGTGCATCACTGACCCATCTCTTTAATCCTTATAAATAAACACCATAGTGTGCATCATTGACCCATCTCTTTAATCCTTATAAATAAACACCATAGTGTGCATCACTGACCCATCTCTTTAATCATTATAAATAAACACCATAGTGTGCATCACTGACCCATCTCTTTAATCATTATAAATAAACACCATTGTGTGCATCACTGACCCATCTCTTTAATCATTATAAATAAACACCATAGTGTGCATCATTGACCCATCTCTTTAATCCTTATAAATAAACACCATAGTGTGCATCATTGACCCATCTCTTTAATCCTTATAAATAAACACCATAGTGTGCATCATTGACCCATCTCTTTAATCATTATAAATAAACGCCATTGTGTGCATCACTGACCCATTTCTTTAATCATTATAAATAAACACCATAGTGTGCATCACTGACCCATCTCTTTAATCATTATAAATAAACACCATAGTGTGCATCATTGACCCATCTCTTTAATCATTATAAATAAACGCCATTGTGTGCATCACTGACCCATCTCTTTAATCATTATAAATAAACACCATAGTGTGCATCACTGACCCATCTCTTTAATCATTATAAATAAACACCATTGTGTGCATCACTAACCCATCTCTTTAATCATTATAAATAAACACCAATTTGACACAGTGGCACTGTCCACAGGGACAAATTGGCCTTCTGGTTGCTGTGCCAAAATTCATTGAAGGATGAGAGAGAGAGAGAGAGAGAGAGAGAGAGAGAGAGAGAGAGAGAGAGAGAGAGAGAGAGAGAGAGAGAGAGAGAGAGAGAGAATGAGATGGTGAGAGAGGGCGATAGAAAAATAGTAATCAGTA
>NW_025534474.1:17500-20000 GCF_020615455.1 Coregonus clupeaformis | reverse complement strand
CACAGTCACTAGCCCATTTAAGCTTAATATCCTTGTCATCTATCGCCCTCCAGGTTCCCTTGGAGAGTTCATCAATGAGCTTGACGCCTTGATAAGTTCCTTTCCTGAGGATGGCTCACCCCTCACAGTTTTGGGGGATTTCAACCTCCCTATGTCCACATTTGACTCATTTCTCTCTGCCTCCTTCTTTCCACTCCTCTCCTCTTTTGACCTCACCCTCTCACCGTCCCCCCTACTCACAAGGCAGGCAATACGCTTGACCTCATCTTTACTAGATGCTGCTCTTCTACTAATCTCACTGCAACTCCCCTCCATGTCTCCGACCACTACTTTGTTTCCTTTTCTCTCTCGCTCTCCTCCCACACTACTCACTCTGCCCCTACACAGATGGTAATGCGCCGCCGCAACCTTCGCTCTCTCTCTCCCACTACTCTCTCCTCTTCCATCCTATCATCTCTTCCCTCTGCTCAATCCTTCTCCCTCCAATCTCCCGATTCTGCCTCCTCAACCCTCCTCTCCTCCCTTTCTGCATCCTTTGACTCTCTGTGTCCCCCTATCCTCCCGGCCGGCTCGGTCCTCCCCTCCAGCTCCGTGGCTTGATGACTCATTGCGAGCTCACAGAACAGAGCTCCGGGCAGCGGAGCGGAAATGGAAGAAAACTAAACTCCCTGCCGACCTGGCATCTTTTCCTCCCTCCTCTCTACATTTTCTTCATCTGTTTCTGCTGCTAAGGCCACTTTCTACCACTCTAAATTCCAAGCATCTGCCTCTAACCCTAGGGAAGCTATTTGCCACATTTTCCTCACTGCTGAATCCCCCCCCTCTCTCTCTCTGTGGATGACTTCGTCAACCACTTTGAAAAGAAGGTTGACGACATCCGATCCTCGTTTGTTAAGTCTAATGACACTGCTGGTCCTACTCACACTGCCCTACCCTATGCTTTGACTTCTTTCTCCCCTCTCTCTCCAGATAAAATCCTGCGACTTGTGACTGCAGGCCGCCCAACAACCTGCCCGCTTGACCCTATCCCCTCCTCTCTTCTCCAGACCATCTCCGGTGACCTTCTCCCCTACCTCACCTCGCTGATCAACTCATCCTTGACCGCTGGCCATGTCCCTTCCGTCTTCAAGAGAGCGAGAGTTGCTCCCCTTCTCAAAAAACCAACACTCGATCCCACTGATGTCAACAACTACAGACCAGTATCCCTTCTTTCTTTTCTTTCCAAAACTATTGAGCGTGCCGTCTTTAGCCAACTCTCTTGCTATCTCTCTCAGAATGACCTTCTTGATCCAAACCAGTCAGGTTTCAGGACTGGTCATTCAACTGAGACTGCTCTTCTCTGTGTCACGGAGGCTCTCCGCACTGCTAAAGCTAACTCTCTCTCCTCTGCTCTTGTCCTTCTAGACCTGTCTGCTGACTTTGATACTGTGAACCATCAGATCCTCCTCTCCACCCTCTCCGAGCTGGGCATCTCCGGCGCGGCTCACTCCTGGATTGCGTCCTACCTGACCGGTCACTCCTACCAAGTGGCGTGGCGAGAAGCTGTCTCCGCACCACGTGCTCTCACCACTGGTGTCCCCCAGGGCTCAGTTCTAGGCCCTCTCCTTTTCTCCCTGTACACCAAGTCACTTGGCTCTGTCATATCCTCACATGGCCTCTCCTATCATTGCTACGCTGACGATACACAACTAATCTTCTCCTTTCCCCCTTCTGATAACCAGGTGGCGAATCGCATCTCTGCATGTCTGGCAGACATATCAGTATGGATGACGGATCACCACCTAAAGCTGAACCCTGGCAAGACGGAGCTGCTCTTCCTCCCGGGGAAGGACTGCCCGTTCCATGATCTCGCCATCACGGTTGACAACTCCGTTGTGTCCTCCTCCCAGAGTGCGAAGAGCCTTGGCGTGACCCTGGACAACACCCTGTAGTTCTCCGCTAACATCAAGGCGGTGACCCGCTCCTGCAGGTTCATGCTCTACAACATTCGGAGAGTACGACCCTGCCTTACACAGGAAGCGGCACAGGTCCTAATCCAGGCACTTGTCATCTCCCGTCTGGACTACTGCAACTCGCTGTTGGCTGGCCTCCCTGCCTGTGCCATTAAACCCCTACAACTCATCCAGAATGCCGCAGCCCGTCTGGTGTTCAACCTTCCCAAGTTTTCTCACGTCACCCCCCTCCTCCACACACTCCACTGGCTTCCAGTTGAAGCTCGCATCCGCTACAAGACCATGGTGCTTGCCTATGGAGCAGTGAGGGGAACGGCACCTCTGTACCTTCGGGCTTTGTTCAGTCCCTACACCCAAACGAGGGCATTGCGTTCATCCACCTCTGGCCTGCTGGCTCCCCTTCCTCTGCGGAAGCATAGTTCCCGCTCAGCCCAGTCAAAACTGTTCGCTGCTCTGGCACCCCAATGGTGGAACAAGCTCCCTCACGACGCCAGGACAGCGGAGTCACTCACCACCTTCCGGAGACATTTGAAACCCCACCTCTTTAA
>NW_025534474.1:10000-12500 GCF_020615455.1 Coregonus clupeaformis | reverse complement strand
TTTTTCTTTTATTAACGGTCAAAGCCCAGGTCTGACAGAATCTGTGCAGATGATTTAGATGCTGCTGTAACCCCTCCTTAGTGGGAGACAGTAGCACGAGGTCATCTGCGTACAGCAGACACTTGATTTCAGTGTTGTGTAGGGTGAGACCAGGTGCTGCCGATTCTTCTAATGTTTTTGCCAATTCGTTAATGTAGATGTTAAATAGTGTTGGACTTATTGGGCAGCCCTGTTTCACTCCACGTCCCTGACAGAAGAAGTCTGTTTGCTTGTTGCCGATTTTAATCGCACATTTGTTTTTAGTGTACATTGATTTAATAACATCATATGTTTTCCCTCCAATACCACTTTCTATTAGTTTGTAAAAAAGACCTTAGTGCCAAATTGAATCAAATACTTTCTTGAAGTCTACAAAATACGAGTAGATTTAGCCTTTGTTTTGATTTACTTGTTTGTCAATTAGAGTCTGGAGGGTGTAAATGTGGTCCTCAAGTTGCTGTTAACGCAAATTCCTCTGTAATTATTTGGGTCAAATTTGTCTCCATTTTTATAAATTGGTGTGATCAATCCTTGGTTCCAAATATCGGGGAAAATACCTGCAGTTAGGATAATGTTGAAGAGTTTGAGTATAGCCAATTTGAATTTGTGGTCTGTATATTTGATCATTTCATTTAAAATACCATCAGCACCACAGGCCTTTTTGGGGTTGGAGAGTGCAAAGTTTTTCCAATAATTATTGTTCTGTAATTGGGGTATCCACAGGATTCTGATAGTCTTTGACTGCTGATTCAAGGATTTGTAATTTTTCTTGTATATCTTGTTGTTCTGGGCTCTTTGTTATATTGCTGTAGAGGTTTGCAAAGTGATTTCTCCACATATCCCCATTTTGGATAGCCAATTCCTCATTATGAGGTTTGTTTAATTTATTCCAATTCTCCCAGAAGTGGTTTGATTCTATGGATTCCTCAATCACATCTAGCTGATTTCTAATGTGCTGTTCCTTTTTTGTTCTTAGGGTGTGTTTGTATTGCTTCAGTGTTTCCCCATATTGAAGACGTATATTTTTGTTGTCTGGGTCTCTGTGTTTATGATTAGATATATTTCTCAATGACTTTCTTAGATTTTTGCAATCATTATCAAACCATTTTTCATGATCTATTATTTTTGGTTTGCTCTTATGTTTCTTAAGATTAGCCAAGGAGGCTAATTTGTCAAATATAAAGTTTATGTTCCAAACGGCCCAATTTATACCTTCATTGGTGTAGGAGAATGTTAATGCTAAAAAGTTGTCCAGGAGAGATTGTATTTTTTGGCTACTAATTGCTTTTTGGTAGATTTCTGTACTGTTTGCACTCCATCTATAGGTCTGTTTAGTACCATGTAATTTATTGGGCCGTGATGCTTCATGATTGGGTTCTTCTCAGATACACTGTGATTTTACTGTGGTCTGAGAGAGGTGTTAGTGGGCTGACTGTGAAGGCTCTGAGAGACTCTGGGTTGAGGTCTGTGATGAAGTAGTCTACAGTACTGCTGCCAAGGGATGAGCTGTAGGTGTACCTACCAAAAGAGTCCCCTCTTAACCTACCATTGACTATGTACAGACCCAGTGTTCGACAGAGCTTCAGGAGCTGTACTCCATTTTAGTTTTTCACTTTGTCATAGTTGTTTCTAGGGGGGTATGTGGGGAGGGAAAGGTTG
Source organism: Coregonus clupeaformis (assembly GCF_020615455.1). Classification (NCBI taxonomy): domain Eukaryota; kingdom Metazoa; phylum Chordata; class Actinopteri; order Salmoniformes; family Salmonidae; genus Coregonus; species Coregonus clupeaformis. The sequence goes on along the minus strand of NW_025534474.1, from coordinate 10,802 downwards.
TTGCTTCCCGGTAGGTGTTTGTCCCCATGACTGTTAATAGTGTCTAGTTCTTCTGCTGTTCTAGCATTCAGGTCTCCACAGACCAGCACATTGCCTTGGGCCTGAAAGTGACTAATCTCCCCCTCTAGAATGGAGAAACTGTCTTCATTGAAGTAGGGTGACTCTGAGGGGGGAATGTATGTGGCACAGAGGAAGACGTTGTTATCTGTTAAGATAGCCTCCTTGTTGATTTTTAGCCAGATAAAGAATTCTCCTGTTTTGATCAATTCGATAGAATTAGTTAGTTCAGATTTATACCATATTAGCATTCCCCCTGAGTCTCTGCCCTGTGTGATTCCTTTTAATTTGGTGGATGGTACGATTATCTCCCTATAACCTAGTGGACAGCTAGTGGAAACATCACCTCTGCACCATGTTTCCTGTAGTACTACAATATCAACATCATCAATTTCTTTAAGGAAGTCTGGGTTTCTGCTCTTTAGCCCAAAAGCAGAGGACTTCAAGCCTTGTAAATTCCAACATGCAACGTAAAAAGACTTCATAACTGTTTTTTCTTTACATTCAAAATGAGATAAACACTCACAATCCAACAAGAACTATTAAAATGGGATTTTTCAATTAAGGTAAACTCTTATTATGCAAATGTGATTTGTTTATCATTTAAGATAGTATTTGTGTCATGCCACTTGGGTGGATGTAGTTTGAGGATGGTGGAGTTCTTGTGCTCATCTTACCATGACCCTCGGCCTATCACGTGAGCATAGTAGATTCAGCATTTGTTTGATGTCACTCATTTCGTTGG
>NW_025534474.1:0-2500 GCF_020615455.1 Coregonus clupeaformis | reverse complement strand
ACAGTTTTGACTGGGCTGAGCGGGAACTGTGCTTCCGCAGAGGTAGGGGGGCCAGCAGGCCAGAGGTGGATGAACGCAATACCCTCGTTTGGGTGTAGGGACTGATCAGAGCCTGAAGGTACGGAGGTGCTGTTCCCCTCACAGCTCCGTAGGCAAGCACCATGGTCTTGTAGCAGATGCGAGCTTCAACTGGAACCCAGTGGAGTGTGCGGAGGAGCGGGGTGACGTGAGAGAACTTGGGAAGGTTGAACACCAGACGGGCTGCGGCGTTCTGGATGAGTTGTAGGGGTTTAATGGCACAGGCAGGGAGCCCAGCCAACAGCGAGTTGCAGTAATCCAGACGGGAGATGACAAGTGCCTGGATTAGGACCTGTGCCGCTTCCTGTGTAAGGCAGGGTCGTACTCTGCGAATGTTGTAGAGCATGAACCTACAGGGTCGGGTCACCGCCTTGATGTTAGCGGAGAACGACAGGGTGTTGTCCAGGGTCACGCTAAGGCTCTTTGCACTCTGGGAGGAGGACACAACAGAATTGTCAACCGTGATGGCGAAATCATGGAATGGGCAGTCCTTCCCCGGGAGGAAGAGCAGCTCCGTCTTGCCGAGGTTCAGCTTGAGGTGGTGATCCGTCATCCACACTGATATGTCAGCCAGACATGCAGAGATGCGATTTGCCACCTGGTTATCAGAAGGGGGAAAGGAGAAGATTAATTGTTTGTCGTCTGCGTAGTAATGATAGGAGAGGCCATGTGAGGATATGACAGAGCCAAGTGACTTGGTGTATAGAGAGAATAGGAGAGGGCCTAGAACTGAGCCCTGGGGGACACCAGTGGTGAGAGTACGTGGTGCGGAGACAGATTCTCGCCACGCCACCTTGTAGGAGCGACCTGTCAGGTAGGACGCAATCCAAGAGTGAGCCGCGCCGGAGATGCCCAACTCAGAGAGGGTGGAGAGGAGGATCTGATGGTTCACAGTATCAAAGGCAGCCTTTTCTTGGTAGGAGGGTGGACACAACTATATTGATTGTTGGGAACATAGGCTGTGCCCGTTCTGCCACTCTTCTCACTGCCCTAGATACATTTTCACCTTTGGCATGAAGGTTGTTTGTGCCAGTGTGGATGATGATGTTGTCGGGGGTGTCAATCCTGGTCTGACTGAGTAGCTGCATTGCACTGTCAGTTGTAGGACACCAGAATTTATACACCTGGTGTCTAGGGAATAATCTTTCCTGGACTAAGAACTTCCCATTTGAATCAATAAGGATTGCAGTTGTGGGTGACTGGTATTCTGACCTGGGCTGGAGCAGACTGGGACGCTGGTTGGCTGATCTGGGCTGGAGCAGACTGGTAGGCGGGTGCAGTGTCATCAGGCTGTGTGGTGGAGGCCATGCTGGTCTCAGGTTCTGCTTGTGTTGTACCAGGCTGGTGGACATGTTCTCTAGATGCAGATGACATATTGACTAGCTGCTGGTTGAGGGTGTCAATGTACCTCTCACTTTGTTCTAGCTCCTTTCTTGTTGTGCTCAGATGGTCTCTGAGGTCATCATTTGTCTGACTCAGTTTGTCCATTTTGCTTTCTAATTTAGCAATAGATACTCTGCTCTCCTCCCTGAACTGTTTCATCTCTTCTTTTAGTTTCTGGACAGTGTCCTCCTATTGAAGCTTGTTCTCTCTGAGTTCTATGACCTCTGCTTCGACGAGAGAGAGGATGTTGTGGAAACGTTGCATAGCAGGTGTTTTTGGTGTTGTATGCATGTCCTTGGCTTTGTCTGCTGCAGGTGAGGTAGGTAGTCTGCGCTCCAGCAGGTATATCTCACTGGTCATTCCCAAAGCCAACACCTCCTTTGGCCGCCATTCCTTCCAGTTCTCTGCTGCCAATGACTGGAACGAATTGCAAAAATCTCTGAAGCTGGAGACTCTTATCTCCCTCAATAACTTTAAGCATCAGTTGTCAGAGCACCTTACCGATCACTGCACCTGTACACAGCCCATCTGAAATTAGCCCACCCAACTACCTCATCCCTATATTGTTATTTATTTTGCTCTTTTGCACCCCAGTATCTCTATTTGCACATAATCTCTTGCACATCTAGCATTCCAGTGTTAATACTATTGTAATTATTCTGCACTATAGCCTATTTATTGCCTTACCTCCATAACTTGCTACATTTGCACACACTGTATATATATTTTCTGTTGTATTTCTGACTTTATGTTTTTTTTTACCCCATATGTAACTCTGTGTTGTTTTTATTGCACTACTTTGCTTTATCTTGGCCAGGTCACAGTTGTAAATGAGAACCTGTTCTCAACTGGCTTACCTGGTTAAATAAAGGTGAAATAAAAAAATAAAAATAAATAAAAGGTAGAGGGACACTGAGGGCTTCTTGCTGGTTCACAGAGACCGTTGGGGCCTGCTTTTCTCCATCTCCCTACTTGACGTTCAGCAGTTCAGCTTCTGCTTTTAGGGTAGCAAACTTATTCTCAAAAGAGAGAGGGAGGG
>NW_025534473.1:0-194532 GCF_020615455.1 Coregonus clupeaformis | reverse complement strand
TAATGACTCCAACCTAACTTCCGACTTCAACTGTATGCACTTGTGTTCTTGGTGACATGCTATGCTGGAACATGCGGTACTCGCCATGCATGTCTGCTTTCTGACCATCCACCCCAGACTCCACCTGTTTGGGCATTGCTTTTGTTTCAGTCAGGGGGATTTGTATAGCATACCTTGCTGACTGTTATTATTATTATTATGTTATCATTATGAATGCTCTGGCAGTGAGCTACCCCGAAGGAACAGAGCCTAACGCCAAGACGAACATATTGAATCTATTGTAATCTTTTCTAATAAATGGTGAAACGAATACGTGACGTTTCCTATCTGAACCACTTTTAATGTCCAATTTATGTTTCAATATACATGAGCAGCATCATGAAGTTGTTTTTGACATACTATATTCTACAATCATATACAAAATCATAACCATAGGTAAAGTACTCTATAAATATCACACAGACACATATCCTGTAAGCCAGACCTCAGTGTGCTGCTGGTGACAGTGGCTTCTGATGTGGTGGCAGCAGACACATGAGAAACCATACCCAACACCCTAGGGGAACATATGTGCTTCCGTTTAACACACCCACCATTTTCAAAAACCAACCAGTGAGTGACTAACTAAATTACAAGGCCCTCCAAAACGACCAAACACACAGAGCATGACCTGCATGACATATGAATATGGAGCACAGGCTGTACCCCTACTCTCACACACTACTACTTTGTCTTTGTGTAAACCTCATTCTTAATCAGAATGCTCAAAGCCTAAGTGGTACTCTCTTCTGATTAAAACATGTATTCTGCATGTTTTATAACACATAGTTATAATAGTTTAGTATGAAAATGCACACATACAGAATGTTGCTTTTTGACCGAATTGCGTATTATTATTTTTTTGGGGGGGTGTATTTAAATAAAATGCTGTAATTGGCCATGGTGATGTTACAGTTGGTGGTAGCAACTAGTAACACAGTTATTTTTGATGGAGGCAGCTCAGTTGTCTTCCTCTCTGGATATCCCAGAGGAACACGTTATGATCCTCCAGAGGCAGCTGAAGAACTTCCTAATGGCGTTCTTCTTTTTCTTCTTCAGCTATTCGCCTCCAGCTCCATCCTCTATAAATAATGAAATATAGTTGAGTATTGCAACAATTTGCAATATTGCCTAAATAACTGTTGACACATAAGTCAAACATTTAAAAAGCGTGTCTGTTGTATGAGACTCAATAGAGATGGGTTGTGTTGCCTTAAATATAGAACATCAGACCTGAGACCACCGCTAACATAAATTCTTGAGGAACTAACCACTGCTTTCAGCAGGCTCTCCACGGAACAGCTCTGGTATTAGCTCAGTGTTCTGAAAACAGACAATCTTTACTGTAGCTGTTTCACAAAACATACCACAGACATCCAAAGAAAATAATCGTTGCTCATTTGTAATATTGTAATATACGTTTGTGATATATTATTTTGGACACAGTCGAGGGCCAGGTATAAATCATAGCCTCCTCTTTCTGCACCTCTCGCAGGAGGAGGACATCTTTGTTACAGTTGTCGTCGCTGTTGGTGTCAGACACCAACCAGAGCAAGTTCCTCAGATTTAATCTCCAGGTACATTACTCCTTGGTGGCTGGTGCACAGCTGGTTGAGGCCTGCATTCTCTGTGGAATCCTTCTGCAAACAGACAGACATACCGTATATAACTATCGGAACATAGTAGCAGTTTTACAAAACATATCAAAGTAATTTCTACATAGACAACTTGACGATGTCCAAAATGTTACACTATTATGTTTTAGGGAAGACCCAGATGCAGACAGTGTCGAAGTATCAAAAGTTTATTACTAGAACAGGGGGCAGGCAAAACGACAGGTCAAGGGCAGGCAGAGGTCAGTTAATCAGATCAGTGTCCAAAAGGTACAGAATGGCAAGCAGTCTCAGGGTCAGGGCAGGCAGAGGTCAATAATCCAGTGTGGTGGGACAAGGTACGGACGGCAGGCAGGCTCAGGGTCAGGGCAGGCAGAACGGTCAAAACCGTGAAAACAGGAACTTTAGAAAAGACAGGACTAAGGGGAAAAATGCTGGTAGGCTTGACGAACAAAACGAACTGTCAACAGCTAAACAGAGAACACAGGTATAAATACACTGGGGATAATGGGGAAGATGGGCGACAAATGGAGGGGGGTGGAAACAATCACAAAGCTAGGTGAAACAGATCAGAATGTGACATACACATAAGCTGCAGGGTTGCTTGAAATTTCATTCAAAGTCTATCATAATAATAGGCGTTTCATTTGGCTCTTATTTCTTACCTCAGAGTTCAGGTATGGCTTATACGCTTTGTGCTTCACCTCCTCGTTGGCAACCTGAGCTGTCACCAGAAGATGGTTGTGAAGGCTGAGGAAATCTACCTCTGGCTTTCCAACAGCCATAAACTCCAAGAGCTGCTCCTCCATCTCCGAGGGCTGATGCTCCTCAACCTCCACAAGTTCCTCCATGTTGGTGCCTGGGTCTGAGGTCTGGACCTCAATGAGGATGGTGGTTGATGATTCCAGAAATTTCACCATCACTCGCTGGGTCAACAGGACCACCTCGTGGTCGGACATGTATTGGTCTGGACCCGTGTGGCGATGTTCACTGCCACCAGATATTCCAAGTACCTGTCCTGGTTTGGAATATCACTCTCTTCTTCAGAGCAGCAGGCTATCTGCGAACATCAGCAATGACGTTGGAGTCAACGGAATTCTGGAGAGGGACGTTACCCATTTCCTGCTCCTCCGTCACGCAGACCCACGGCATGGCGCTGAGGACTTTAGCCACGCTGCTGGCAGAGGCATGGAACAGAGGGCTGAAGAACAGAGTGGCTCCTATTGAACAGCCTGATGGTCTGGGGTTAGAAGCTCTTGGCCAGTCTTCCAGTTTTTGCCATGATGCTCCTGGACTGGCTGCATCTGAGTGAAGGAAGCAGGGAGAACAGGGCATGGCTCAGGTGGCTGTGGTCCCTGATTATCCTATTTGCCTTTCTGCGACACCTGGTGTTGTAGGTGTCCTGGAGGTCAGGCAGTGTGCACCCAATGGTGCGTTCGGCAAAGCGTACCACACTCTGTAGCACCTTGCGGTCCATGAAGTTGGATTTGCCGTACCAGGCTGTGATGCAGCCCGACAGTATGCTCTTGATGGTGCTCCTGTAGAGCACTGTGAGGGCACTCGGGGACAGGCCAAATTTCTTCAGCATCCTGAAGATAAAGAGTCGCTGTCGTGCTTTCTTCACTACAGTGTCTGTGTGATTTGACCATTTCAGCTCTTCTGAGATGTGTACGCCAAGAAACTTTAAGTTCTTGACCGTCTCCACGGTGGCCCTGTTGATGAGGATGGGGGCTGCCTAGCCTGGTTCCTACGGAAGTCCACAATCAGCTCCTTTGTTTTGCTGACGTTGAGGGAGAGGTTGTTTACAAGGCACCACGCCGTCAGAGTGCCTACCTCCTCCCTGTAGGCCATCTCGTTGTTGTTGGTAATCAGGCCTACTACTGTCGTGTTCTCAGCAAACTGTTGGAACTGTGTGAGGCCACGCAGTCGTGGGTATACAGGGAGTACAGGAGGGGACTGAGGACGCACCCTTGTGGGGCCCCTGTGTTGAGAATCAGTGTCGAGGACGTAATGCTGCCCACCTTCACCATCTGGGTGCTGCCCGTCAGGAAGTCCAGGACCCAGTTGCATAGGAAGGAGTTCAGACCCAGGGCTGTGAGCTTTGTGGTGAGCTTAGAGAGCACTATGGTATTGAAGGCAGAGCTGTAGTCGATGAACAGCATCCTCACATATGCATTCCTTTTGTCCAGATGGGAACTGTAAACACTCAGAATTCCATTCATTCATTAACCAGCGAAGTGTGGCTACTAGCCTACAAACAAAACCAAAATATGAAGAGTTCAATATTAATTTTAATCTCTGGGGAGACATGGATTTTACAGAGTGGTGGGAACAGGAGAAGGGAGGCATTCTCTCAACCAGCTTCATGAGGTAGTCACCTGGAATGCATTTCAATTAACAGGTGTGTGTGGCGGGTGATTTGGACGGAGTCAGGCGCAGGAGGGTAAATCACAGAATAAATGGTTTATTCAGGAAGACAGCGGTACGCAGCATTGCGTAAAACAGTGCGGTATTACGGAGACAACAAGGCACACGGGTGAATATCCCGGCGATACAAAATACAATATAGCTCCACCGAGCTATAGTAACCTCCACAATAAACAATCACACACAAAGACAAGGTTGGCAGCGGGAATACTTATACAGGTACTTATGAGGGGATATGAACCAGGTGTGTGTAATAAACAAGACAAAACAAATGGAATGATGAGATGAGGAGCGGCAGTGGCTAGAAGGCCGGTGACGACGAACGCCGAGGCAGCTTCGGAGGAAGTCGTGACAGTACCACCCCCCCCCTTGACGCGCAGCTCCAGCAGCACGCCGACACCGGCCTAGGGGACGGCCAGGAGGACGCAGAGCAGGGCGAGCCGGATGGCGACGGTGGAAATCCTGCAACAGGTAGGGAACGAGGACATCCCTCACCGGGACCCAGCGCTGCTCCTCCGGACCGTACCCCTCCCACTCCACGAGGTACTGAAGGCCCCCCACCCTACGCCTTGAATCCAGGATGGAATGGACGGAGTACGCCGGGGCCCCCTCGATGTTCAGAGGGGGCGGAGGGACCTCCCGCACCTCAGAATCCTGGAGCGGACCAGCCACCACCAGCCTGAGGAGGGACATGTGAAACGAGGGGTTCACACGGTAATCAGGAGGGAGTAGTAACCTATACGTAACCTTGTTTAAACTCCTCAGGAATTTGAACGGCCCCACAAACCGCGGGCTCAGCTTCCGGCAGGGCAGGCGGAGGGGCAGATTCCGGGTCGAGAGCCAAACCCGATCACCGGGTACAAAGACCGGGGCCTCCCTGCGGTGGCGGTCAGTGTTAGCCTTCTGGCGATGCACGGCGCACTGGAAATGGATGTGGGCAGCGTTCCACGTCTCCTCCGCGTGCCGAAACCAGTCATCCACTGCAGGAGCTTTGGTCTGGCTCTGATGCCATGGTGCCAGGACCGACTGATAACCTAAAACACATTAAAATGGAGATAGGTTAGTGGAGGAGTGGCGGAGAGAGTTCTGGGCATATTCGGCCCATGGCAAGAACACCGACCACTCCCACGGCCGGTCCTGGCAGTAGGACCGCAGGAACCTACCCACATCCTGAATCACCCGTTCCACCTGCCCATTAGACTCGGGGTGAAACCCATAGGTCAGGCTGACCGAGACCCCCAGACGTTCCATGAACGCATTCCAGACCCTGGATGTAAACTGGCGACCCCAGTCAGAAACGATGTCCTCTGGCACCCCGTAGTGCCGGAAGACGTGAGTAAACAGGGCTTCCGCAGTTTGCAAGGCCGTGGCGAGACCGGGCAGAGGAAGGAGGTGGCAGGCTTTAGAAAAGCTGTCCACAACAACCAGGATGGTGGTGTTACCCTGAGAGAGGGGAAGATCAGTGAGGAAGTCAATTGACAAGTGGGACCATGGCTGTTGTGGAACTGGTAAGGGATTTAACTTACCCACTGGGAGGTGTCTAGGGGCCTTACTCTGGGCGCACACTGAGCAGGAGGAGACATACACCCGCACGTCCTTAGCCAAGGTAGGCCACTAGAACTTCCCGGTCAGGCAGCGTGCTGTACGTCCGATACCTGGGTGACCAGAGGTGGGAGACGTGTGATTGCCCAATAGATAAGACGGTCACGGACAAGTGACGGCATGTACCGCAGCCCAGCTGGGCAATGAGATGGAGATGGCTCTGTGCATAATGCCCGCTCTATGTCCGCATCCACACTACCGGCACCACAATGCAGAAGGCCGGGAGTATGGGGGTGTTGTCTATGGGCCTCTCCTCTGTGTCGTACAGCCGTGACAACGCGTTTGCCTTCACGTTCTTAGTACCTGGTATGTATGACAACGTGAAATCAAACCGGGTGAAGAACAAGGCCCAACTGGCCTGGCGAGGGTTCAGCCTCCTCGCTGCCCAGATGTTCTCCAAGTAACTGGGGAACTACCGTGTAATCAGGGAAGGTGACGTGTACAGTGGGGGAAAAAAGTATTTAGTCAGCCACCAATTGTGCAAGTTCTCCCACTTAAAAAGATGAGAGAGGCCTGTAATTTTCATCATAGGTACACGTCAACTATGACAGACAAATTGAGGGAAAAAAATCCAGAAAATCACATTGTAGGATTTTTAATGAATTTATTTGCAAATTATGGTGGAAAATAAGTATTTGGTCAATAACAAAAGTTTCTCAATACTTTGTTATATACCCTTTGTTGGCAATGACACAGGTCAAACGTTTTCTGTAAGTCTTCACAAGGTTTTCACACACTGTTGCTGGTATTTTGGCCCATTCCTCCATGCAGATCTCCTCTAGAGCAGTGATGTTTTGGGGCTTCTCGTTTTCCCTTATACAAGAGCTCTTCTTTGCTCACTGTGTCGTCGGCAAACTTAATGATGGTGTTGGAGTCGTGCCTGGCCATGCAGTCATGGGTGAACAGGGAGTACAGGAGGGGACTGAGCATGCACACCTGAGGGGCCCCCGTGTTGAGGATCAGCGTGGCAGATGTGTTGTTACCTACCCTTACCACCTGGGGGCGGCCCGTCAGGAAGTCCAGGATCCAGTTGCAGAGGGAGGTGTTTAGTCCCAGGATCCTTAGCTTAGTGATGAGCTTTGAGGGCACTATCGTGTTGAACGCTGAGCTGTAGTCAATGAATAGCATTCTCACGTAGGTGTTCCTCTTGTCCAGGTGGGAAAGGGCAATGTGGAGTGCAATAGAGATTGCATAATCTGTGGATCTGTTGGGGCGGTATGCAAATTGGAGTGGGTCTAGGGTTTCTGGGATAATGGTGTTGAGGCGTCATGGCTACAGACGTCAGTGCTAGGGGTTGGAACAAAAAATTGAGGAACATCAAAGTCGAAAAGACTTGGTAAACTCACTCAATACAGTAATTACTTTCTTACTAATAGTGTCTCTTTCCATTACACATTTTAGTTTTTATTTATTTCCCTTAATTTTAGATTACATACAGTGGGGAAAAAAAGTATTTAGTCACCCACCAATTGTGCATGTTCTCCCACTTAAAAAGATGAGAGAGGCCTGTAATTTTCATCATAGGTATACGTCAACTATGACAGACAAAATGAGAAAAATAATCCAGAAAATCACATTGTAGGATTTGTAATGAATTTATTTGCAAATTATGGTGGAAAATAAGTATTTGGTCAATAATAAAAGTTTCTCAATACTTTGTTATATACCCTTTGTTGGCAATGACACAGGTCAAACGTTTTCTGTAAGTCTTCACAAGGTTTTCACACACTGTTGCTGGTATTTTGGCCCATTCCTCCATGCAGATCTCCTCTAGAGCAGTGATGTTTTGGGGCTGTCGCTGGGCAACACGGACTTTCAACTCCCTCCAAAGATTTTCTATGGGGTTGAGATCTGGAGACTGGCTAGGCCACTCCAGGACCTTGAAATGCTTCTTACGAAGCCACTCCTTCATTGCCCAGGCGGTGTGTTTGGGATCATTGTCATGCTGAAAGACCCAGCCACGTTTCATCTTCAATGCCCTTGCTGATGGAAGGAGGTTTTCACTCAAAATCTCACGATACATGGCCCCATTCATTCTTTCCTTTACACGGATCAGTCGTCCTGGTCCCTTTGCAGAAAAACAGCCCCAAAGCATGATGTTTCCACCCCCCATGCTTCACAGTAGGTATGGTGTTCTTTGGATGCAACTCAGCATTCTTTGTCCTCCAAACACGACGAGTTGAGTTTTTACCAAAAAGTTCTATTTTGGTTTCATCTGACCATATGACATTCTCCCAATCCTCTTCTGGATCATCCAAATACACTCTAGCAAACTTCAGACGGGCCTGGACATGTACTGGCTTAAGCAGGGGGACACGTCTGGCACTGCAGGATTTGAGTCCCTGGCGGCGTAGTGTGTTACTGATGGTAGGCTTTGTTACTTTGGTCCCAGCTCTCTGCAGGTCATTCACTAGGTCCCCCTGTGTGGTTCTGGGATTTTTGCTCACCGTTCTTGTGATCATTTTGACCCCACGGGGTGAGATCTTGCGTGGAGCCCCAGATCGAGGGAGATTATCAGTGGTCTTGTATGTCTTCCATTTCCTAATAATTGCTCCCACAGTTGATTTCTTCAAACCAAGCTGCTTACCTATTGTAGATTCAGTCTTCCCATCCTGGTGCAGGTCTACAATTTTGTTTCTGGTGTCCTTTGACAGCTCTTTGGTCTTGGCCATAGTGGAGTTTGGAGTGTGACTGTTTGAGGTTGTGGACAGGTGTCTTTTATACTGATAACAAGCTCAAACAGGTGCCATTAATACAGGTAACGAGTGGCGGACAGAGGAGCCTATTAAAGAAGAAGTTACAGGTCTGTGAGAGCCAGAAATCTTGCTTGTTTGTAGGTGACCAAATACTTATTTTCCACCATAATTTACAAATAAATTCATTAAAAATCCTACAATGTGATTTTCTGGAATTTTATTTCTCAATTTGTCTGTCATAGTTGACGTGTACCTATGATGAAAATTACAGGCCTCTCTCATCTTTTTAAGTGGGAGAACTTGCACAATTGGTGGCTGACTAAATACTTTTTTCCCCACTGTATCTGGGGACCATTGGAGGTTGTGATGTCCAGGCGACAACAAGAAGGATAATGGCAGCAGTGATAAGTCATGCTCTGGCAAGACAGCTCAACTGGAAAGACACGAATGACAAAAGACCCTTTCACAACCTGGGGCTAAGGAAGGTTGTTGCAGGTACATCCGGGGGAATCTCACAAACATTTTCACATTCTTTCCAGCACTTAGACATCTGTGATTTAAATGTTTGAAACTGCAACTGTTTCAACTCCATCTCTGACTATGGCCTTGAAATGGTAATTATGTAGAATATCAATGTCTCACCATGGGAACCTTGTCGGCTATAGTAAGCATGACACATGCTGTTTATGTGGGGGGTGAGTCTATCGTAGCAGGGGTGGAAACCTGTAGAGAGAGAACACTGGAACTACTTTGTCTCAGAGGCTATCTGTGTACAGATACGTAACAGCCCATTATCAGCCTAGTCCTTGAGGTTGAAGTCTAAACGTTTGGTTGCCGGACCCAAGCTCAAGGTCAAAAAGGGGATTGTGTTTACATTTTAGCCCCACAGTCAACTTCCGCTTTTTCTTTCTTTCTTTCATTTTTCATTTTTTTTTGTATTTTACCCCCTTTTTCTCCCCAATTTCGTGGTATCCAATTGGTAGTTACAGTCTTGTCCCATCGCTACAACTCCCGTACGGACACGGGAGAGGCGAAGGTCGAGAGTCGTGCGTCGTCCGAAACACAACCTAGCCGCACTGCTTCTTGACACAGTGCCCACTCAACCCGGAAGCCAGCCGCACCAATGTGCCAGAGGAAACACCGTACACCTGGCGACTGAATCAGCGTGCACTACGCCCGGCCCGCCACAGGAGTCGCTAGTGCGCGATGGGACAAGGACATCCCTGCTGGCCAAACCCTCACCTACCCTGGAGGCCCAACCTCCGCTTTTTCTGATGTGAACACAGCCTGAGAAACTGTCAGCTCTCACAGCTGCTGGACAGAGTATACATGAGAATCAGTGTTTAATTGTCTGTGGTGTGTCTCTGTATATTTAAACCATGAAATGTTCATGTTATGTTAATTAAATGTCAATGTTGTGCATGTTGAAGTTGTAAACTCACTTTGAAAGCACACTTTCTTAATTAATATTTTATTGTACTTTGAAGCTAGACTCCATTCAAGTCTTATATACTTAAATACTCAATGTTATGCTTGTTCTTTCTTTGAAAAACCATTGTATATTTATATTCATTTTATTAGCCAATTGTTAGAAAATCTTGCCCTTTTAATTGTATTGTATTTACTGGATATTAATCTAAGACTCCATTCAGACCCTGAGGTACTTAACTGTTATTTAATATTGACAATAAAATCTATTGAATTTGAACATTTTGTGGTATTTAATTCATGTTTATTACATTTTGGGGACTTAAAATATATATTTTATACCTGCAGAATTAACAGGTTTACTGCAGCGGTTTGGGTAGAATGCGGGTAATATTTGGGAATTGATCATTAGGCCATCAAACTTTCATTTGGACCGTAATGGGCCCAACGTGGGCAGGCCTAATAACATAAGGGATTATTGTGGGCTGGTACCGGGCTGCCCACACTTACTTGTGGCTGAATAAGCGCTGCCAGCAATTAGGTGCCAACTATTTGCCCATGAGCAAAAACCCACGGGCCCAGTGCATGTAGCCCAAGGCGGGCCTTTATTACAGCCCAAAGTGGACCCCTACGGTGCCAACCTGGGTGTGTTTGCTGGGATGGGTTTCCTGCTTTTGGTTCCTTGAGCTAAACTTATTCAAACAGTTAAAATGTTAGAACGCAGATTAGCCTCCCCATCAATTATGATTTTAATATGTTTAAAGATTGTAATAATTAACATAACAATTGAAAACCTGTGACAGAGAAGTCTGTCACTGGCCGCGGGCAACAATTGGTAAACTATCACACCCACACACAGTCATCTCCCCCTCCCTGCTCCGTTTTCAGCTCCGTTAGCACACACAAGTTAACTTAGTGATCTCAGTTAATACATTACACACATTATTCTTACCTCCCTTCAGTAAGAGTTTGGTATGGTATAAGGAATACGCAGACAAGCTTTCATGTTTAATTTAAGTGACGTTTAATGTACTTATCAATGTTATACGCAGACAAGCTTTCATGTTTAATTTAAGTGACGTTTAATGTACTTATCAATGTTGTGGATGAGCGCTCAGTTTGTTTGGGTTCTACTCTCTGTCTTGGTATGCTGGAATCAGGACCGAGATGCTGCTGCTGCCTCGATGAGGTTTAACGGCGGTTGGCATCCAATAAATGTTGTATTACCGCCACCTACTAGACTGGAGTATAACTCCCTTATACTTTGCTTAAAAAAATAGAAAATAAAAATACAACAAATACCCTACCATCTAACACTACACTCACAATTGTTATTTTATTTTTATTAATAAATACCATACTCCACTATTTAAATCCATTTAGTACTACTTCAGGCCAACAGCCTGAAAGGATGGGACACCACCACTTAACACACCCTGCAACTCTTCTGATGTAAAGTCTCACACACCCAAATACCTCTCTGCAGCTGCCACCACAACTTCTATTTTCTGCGACTTACGTTCCAACCCTGCAGTACAGTTGATAACCATTGCTATAAATGCCCAAAATCCAATCTTACTGAAACATATATCGCTTGTTGGTTTATCCCTCTGTACTGGTACAGATCTACTACTCACGCCACTCCTCTCAGGATCCCTCCCCCTTGACCCATTTTCCTCTACTTTTTTCACTGCCTCAGCATATGACAACTTCTGCACTACTCTAACCCTGGAAACCTCATCCTGCCTCTCTCGCACGGGACATTTCTGATCCCCAGCCCCATGGGCACCCCTACAATTAACACATACCACTACTTTCCCCAATGCTACACATTCCTTTGTCTCATGCCCTTCTGCACACTTCTCACACCTAGGAACCTCCCTCCTACACACTGCTGCCACATGCCCATAAATTTGACACCTGTAACAATGTAATGTATTCAGCACAAAAGCTTGTACAGGATAACTTATATATCCTAACATCACTTTGTCAGGCAAAGACTCAACATCAAAACTCAAAAGAACAGACAATGACTCTTCTGTTTCTTCACTCACGCAACCCTGTCTGCGTCGCACCAAACGACGAGCATCACAAACACCGGGAATCTTCCCCTTCAGTTGGTCAGCTTTCACATTTACCGCTACCCCAGTAATCACTCCTTTCAATGGCGCCCTTTTCTTGAGAGCAAATCAATTCACATCTCTTGTCCCCATTCGTTTAACACGGAGCGCCTGCTCCCTCTGACTAGCAGAAACACAAACAATTATCACAAGACCACTTCTGGTTACCCTTACCCATTAGGACCCTAGCTTCTTCTTCTACTTCAGTGGGGTTTATCGGCGGTTGGAATCCAACGTTATGGTGCATTACCGCCACCTACCGTACTGGAGTGTGGGCCAGAGACAGGGATAAACTAAATCCTACCTGCCAACCATGTTTCTCTTAAAAAAGATAACTAAATATTTGAGACTAAATCTAATGACGCTCTACTCAATATACTCTTTAAACTAATTTCCTGCATCCCCTTCTCCCTCATTTTTTTTACATTTTACATTTTTAGTCATTTAGCAGACGCTCTTATCCAGAGCGACTTACAGTTAGGTGAATACATCTTTTTTTTTATACTGGCCCCCCGTGGGAATCAAACCCACAACCCTGGCGTTGCAAACGCCATGCTCTATCAACTGAGCTACATCCCTGCCGGCCATTCCCTCCCCTACCCTGGACGACGCTGGGCCAATTGTGCGCCGCCCATGAGTCTCCCGGTCGCGGCCGGCTGCGACAGAGCCTGGATTCGAACCAGGATCTCTAGTGGCACAGTTAACACTGCGATGCAGTGCCTTAGACCACTGCGCCACTCAGGAGACAAGGAGACTCATACTAGATCTCATCCTCTCTCTTTCCCTCTGATACTGCCCACACTGTAGCAATACATGCTCTACAGTCTTTATTTCCTGATAATAATCACACTTTCCTGATGGATGCGTTCCTATCACGTTTAATGTCTTATTTAACTGGCTGTGTCCCACACTTAATCTTGTAAAAATAGCCTCCTCTCTTCTGTCCCTTCCTGCCGTCCTCCCCTCCTAGACTTTCCTCTGTACCTGAAATAAATGCCTTCCCTTATTATTTATATTCCACTGCTCCTGCCATCTCTTAACCATCACTGTATATATCAGTCTTTTTGCCTCTGCCTTGCTCATTGACACTTCAACATCAACATCCCCACTACTAAGTGCTTGTTTAGCCTGTTCGTCTACAGCCTCGTTCCCCTCCACCCCCACATGGGCTGGAACCAAAGTAAATCTTATCTGAATACCCATCTGTTTAATCCAGGTCTTGTCTGCTACGTGAGCTAAAGGACTGGAGATTCATTAACACTGCACATGAATCAGAGCAAATAACTACTCTGTCTGGCTTAACTTCCTCCACCCACAGCAAGGCCAACAGTATGGCCATCAGCTCCACCATATATACAGCCAGATGATCTGTAATACGTTTCCTGACTTCCACCCCACATTCCTGCACTACAAATGCTGACCCAGTACATCCTGTCCTTGGATCTTTTGAACCATCTGTGTAAATGGCCCAAAATCCTGAAACACAGTTTCCAGACATCTCTTAAAGAAATCAGCTGGATCAACACCCTCCCTATCTTTCTGTAGTCTCTCCAACACTTCTAGATCAACTACTGGAGACAGGAGTAGCCATGGTGGATTTACAGAAATAACTACTGTTGGACTAAACTCCCTTCCATACAGTCCCATCTTCGCCTGGGTATTACCCACCCACCCAAAGCTCGTGTTCGGTCTTCGCTCATGTTCCCAGGATGCCTGTAAAATCCCTTTCACAGGATGAGGCACCCCATGTCCTTGTAGGTTGACCCAGTAATTCATTGCCAGCTGCTGTCTCCTAATCTGCAACGGCATATCCCCCATCTCCACCTGTAATGCAGCCACTGGGGATGTCCGAAACGCCCCACTACATATTCTGAGTCCTTGCCCCTGTATGACATCTAGCCTTTCCAGTGAGGTCCGGGCTGCCGAACCATATGCTATACTTCCATAGTCTATTACAGATCGGATCAATGCAACAAACATGGTCTTCAATGAGGAACGCCCAGCCCCCCACTCCTTCCCCGTCAGACAGCGCATCACATTTAGCACCTTCTTACACTTTCCCACCACTCTCTCAATGTGTTCTGCCCAGGTCAGTTTAGTATCAAAGTATAAACCCAAGGAACCTGAAGGCCCCCACCCTCTCCAAGTTTCTCCCATATAACCTCAAGCATACCTCATCTCCCACCTTCCTCCTGGTAAAGAACACGGTCTGAGTTTTCTTTACAGTGAACCTGAATCCCCACATTAATGCCCACCGCTCTACCTCATAAATTGCTTCCTGGACCTTCCTGACTATGTATGGCACATTTCTTCCCCTCTTCCATAAGGCACCATGCACCATCATCTGCAAATAACGACATCCCTATATCCGGCTGTACCTGAGAGTAAACGTCATTGATCATGATTGAGAACAACAGAGGACTAATCACGCTCCTCTGCGGTGTACCATTATCCACCAAGTAGCTGCCTGATAAAGACTTCCCCACCCTCACCTGGATAGACCTTCCAAACAGGAAATCCTTTATCCAGTTGTACATTCTTCCTCCTACCCCCATAATATCAAGCTTGATTAACAACCCCTCCTTCCACATTATATCATACGCCTTCTACACGTCAAAAAAGACAGCTGCAACAGTCTCCTTGTTCACCTGAGCCTTCCTGACCTCTGCTTCTAAGCAGAGCACTGGATCCATAGTTCCCCTACCCTTCCTGAACCCACTCTGATGTGGCGTTACTAGCCCTCTGCTCTCCAGGAAGTAAGTTAGCCTCTCCGTAACCATACGTTCCATAATCTTACAAACATGTGATGTTAAAGCTATTGGCCGATAGCTTGTTGGCTTCGTTGGATCCTTCCCGGGCTTCCGGATTTGTACCACTACTGCCTCCTTCCAACTGCCTGGTAGTTTCCCCTCCTCCCACACTCTGTTGTACAACACCAATACCTTACCCAGTGACTCATCACTAAGGTGGGCCAACATAACATAGCACACCTCATCTTTCCCAGGTGAAGTTAACCCACCCTTACCTATTGCTCTTTTCACCTCTGCCCTGGTAAATGGTGCACTCAGCGCATCATTTACATCCTCCCTCCTTTCCAGCACTCCAGGATGCTCCTCTCTCGTGTTCACTCTCCCCCTCTGCCCCTCCTCTGACAGATTTGCGGAGCTATGCACTTGGACAAATGCTTTGGCCATCATCTCTGCTTTCTCCTCATCTGTTACTGCCACATCCTCCCCACTCGTCAACACTGGATAATCCCACTCCCTTCTGATCCCACTCATCCTCTTAATCATCCCCCACACTTCTCCCACAGGTGTCGCCCTTCCAATGGTGTCACAGAACCGATGCCAACATGACCTCTTTGCCTGACGAATAGTTCTCCTCACCATGGCCTGGGCCTACTTATACTGAATCAGATGTCGGAAGTTATGCGTCCTTTTCAGTACTCTAAATGCCCTGTTTCTAATCCTCACCATTGCCACACATTCCTCCGTCCACCATGGGACTGCTTTCCTCCTCCTCCTCCTCCTCCTCCTCCTCCTCCTCCTCCTCCTCCTCCTCCTCCTCCCTGAACTCTTAGGTATAGCCTCAGTATCTGCCCCCACTAACGCTGTTCTCACCCAGTTATTCATACTACCTACATCCCCTCTCATATCCACCCGAGCCATCACCTGCTCACTCAGCTCCTGAAACTGATCCCACCTGCCTACTCCATCCACTAACACCTCCTCCTCCCTCCGGCCTACTGTGCATACAATGGGGTTATGATCACTCCCTACTGTCGACTCCTCCCATACCTCCCACTCACATATTCCTGCCATCACACTAGATACCAGAGTGCGGTCCAAGGCAGACTCTTTCCCTGTGGCTACATCAATCCTGGTCCCTCGGCCATCATTCAGGCACACCAGATCTTTCTTTTCTATCAAATGTTGTACATTCACAAGAACGCCTCCTCTCAAATTGTCCCTTACCTCTTTAATACTAATATCACCCCTTTTCTCCACTGCTTCCCTGCTTGATCAGACCAGCTGCTCGACTCCACCTTACACTTCCCTATTTGCTTCACTCCGATAGCTTTTTCCCTCTGGGCCATGTCCTTACAGAACACCAACAATCTCCCATCTCTTAACACTTTAGCATTAACAACTTTCCCAATCAACTCTTTACCTTATTCGGACTCATCGCCCCAACTCCCCCTTCCTCCCTAAACTTCATAATCACTTTATGCTCCTCCTCACCTCCATGTTCCTCTCGTGTCTTATCTTGCCCTTCCTCTGCACTTTCTACCTCCGAACTTCCGCTAGTGTTGGAAGCTAGGTTGCTCTCCTCAAACTTCCTTTTCTGCCTCCTCTCTACCTCCATAGACCGACCTTTCGCTCCCCTTCATACCCCTACTCCCTTTCTCTCCCGCTTTCTTTTTCTCTGTCTTACTCCCTACTTTATTTGTACCACTATGTTCCATACTTGCTTCACTTTCCTCTCCATCACGATCTCCTACCATCTCTGACCCATTCACTGTTGCCAACTCCTCAGTTAGGAAAGTAGCTATTGGCTGTCCTAAAAGTCGCTAGAAGTCGCTAAATGACGTCATCACCTAATTTGCATAATTGGCCATGTGCATGTAATTGTGATGGACGCTGTAGGAGAGAGGAATAACGTTGTGGGAGAGACAAAAAGTGAGTAAAAAACACCCTAAATATGTTTAGAACTACAAATGAACTTTCTTCTGTCGATTCTTGGCTTCCCGCATGCGCGATTCATTTGCAGTCTGGACGCGGAGGGGTGAACATCTCCTGCTCTGACTGCAGCTGGGAAGGACTGCTGCGCGAGGACTGGGCCGCCTGTGAGTGCTTTGGGACGGGGGTGGGGCCCACGGCAGCACCCGCTGCTCGTCGAGAAGAGTAAGAACGTCTCCAATAACACCAGAAAAAGTCGCTACATTTGTTGCTAGTCGCTTTAAAAAAATTTGTTGCTAGAGGTGTCTGAATACTCGCTAAATATAGCAACAAAGTTGCTAAGTTGGCAACACTGGACCCATTCACAGCATGGCCGTGCCGAACCTCCGCCACACCGAGTAAAGTTTGTTTGTTTTTCAACGATTTCAAAAATCCCTCTCGATTCACAACCGTCTGTCATGGTTCGTCCGCGTGCCCAAGTCCTTGCGCGTCCACGTCGAGCCGGCAGTCTGCTCATCACACCGCCATTTTAGTCTACAAGCTGTGACTACGTTTATAATAGTCTGCTGTTTTTAAAAATGTATTACAATTATTTTTGCCGTTTTTTCACAGCAAACAACAATACCAAATGAGCCCATTGAATGCATAGAAGTACATTTCCGCGTTCTTATGCTTAGACATGTCTGACCCCTGACAGATCTTACAACGCCTGGATAGGTATTTTAAGTATCAGCTAACCACATCATATGTTGTAGCAATTTGTCAGTTGATGACAGTCAATGACGTCCCACGTAACCATTGGTTGATGCATGCAACGTCTGAGCATGGGAACGCGCCCATTGGGATGGTTCGACATTGCAGCAGACAGTGCAGGCGACTGCCGAATGACTGATCTACAAATCACCTCGCATCATAAATAACTTCATTATTATTTGTAGATCAGTCACCATTTACCAACAATACATCATGGATTTGAAGCTCTCGTACACAGCCAATTTGCTTCTCCTCAGACACCTATATAGGCCTATATGACCAGGGTTTTGCTGCCCTCTAGTGAGCATACATTTAACTACTACAGTTTCTGGTACTGTCTGCAAAATGACAGTCATCTCTTATGGTTTACAAGGGAGAGGCCACAGCAGAGCATCTATCACAGTAAACTTTGAACACATCTCATACCTGTGTGATGAGGCAGCCTTAGCCTGATCACCATTTCAAAAGGCATTTCATGAAGTTAATATTATCTAAAATGCTTGAAAGTATGTGTGGTTGGGATAAAGTAAACTAGTCCATTGCATAGTGTTCATGACCTTAATTGGTTTCTACCAAGATGATTGCTCAGGTTGAAGCCAGGTGTGGTGAGGTTAGGTAATTAGCGAGCAGCGTTATGTATGGTACGACGTGCTGTACATTGTTATGGTTTATGACAGTATGCTGCTTTACGGATGAATGGGTTGTCAGAATGAGTGGCACATGTCATTAAACGGGAGAGTGATGTACAATGTGAAACTGTGCAGATGTGCGTTCTTTTACAGTTAGGCTAGATATAACAAGCAGATCACACATGCTTTCAGTCTCTGAGTATTAGCTCTAATCATGTTCTACTTGATGCAGCTCTATGTCTTTTAAACTAAAGTCTAATTGACTAAATATGGTAATTTAAAAAAATTAATGTAATTAACTGAAATCATTTTTTTCATAGTATTGCCTGGTCTAATTAACAAAGTAAAGTTAAGCCAATTAAATGTACATGCTCATTGGTTAATCGATATGGGATTGGTTTAGGTGCTATGGTACAAATGCTGTCCTTTTTCTATCAGCTTAGGGTTGAACACCATTTTACAATGTGCTCCATAGCAGTTTGTTGTGTCCTGTATGTACAGGCAGTTGATTTAGGCTGTCCTGGTAGACTCTCTTTAGTCCCAGTAAGGGGGAGAGTTAGGCTCTGATTAGAGCTAATAAAGGGGTAATCCCTAGTTATGCTGTTTAGCATAGACGGGTTGGTTGTTTAGCAACAAAACTGATGCCTGCGCAACTATGGGGCAAAACAGACTGGGTTGGCCTAGATCATGGTTTCCCAAACTCGGTCCTACCCTAGCACTACACAGCTGATTCAAATAATCAATGCTTGATGATGAGTTGGTTATTTGAATCAGTAGTGTAGTGTTATGCCAAAAACCAAAATGGGGGAGGGTCTGCGGGTTTTCACTCCTCCCTTTTACTTGATAAAATAAGGTCACTAATTAGTAAAGAACTTCCCTCACCTGGTTGTCTAGGTCTTAATTGAAAGCAAAAAGCAAAAACCTGCAGACACTAGGCCCTCCATGGAATGAGTTTGACACCCCTGACCTATTTAGGCTAACCTGTCTATTTAGGCATAGTCTTAGCTGCAGTAGGAACACTATTGCGGGGCTGAGCTTTAGACTCGCCGTCGTTTTTGTATGCTGAATATTACTGCTATGGACAACTGTTTTTCAAGACAAGCCATGTGTCCTGAAATTCTTCATCTGCAATAAATTCAAGTATTGCTTTTCTACAACCACGGGTCCTCCTCATTCCCACCTATCACCTCCCTTGGCTACTCTGGGTCTGCTATTCTACAACCTGTCATTTTCTAGCAGCTTTTACTCGCTGCTTGCTATATTTCCTGTGTCTTTGTCAGTAAGGCCAACCACAATCTCTCCAAAACATCTTAGGTGTTAGTTTCACTCAGCTGCATGTGTTTTCAAGGTAGAGAGAGACTGTACATGCCATGGTTGCAAGACAACAGAATGAACAGGAAAACAACAGCTAAGAATAGAGATGTAAAGTTTCACAAACAACAGGGCTGCTTCAGCAAACTTTTCACACAGTTGATATTAATAGACTTTATGACTGTATTAATGCATACCATACGTCAAGGGTAGGCAAATAGATTCAGCTGCTGGGTGATTTTTGTAGGAGCGAATGGCAGCGGAGCCACACAGCGGAGTCTGTCATAGTTGACGTGTACCTATGATGAAAATTACAGGCCTCTCTCATCTTTTTTTAAGTGGGAGAACTTGCACAATTGGTGGCTGACTAAATACTTTTTTTCCCCACTGTATATCTATCCACTATGTAGGCCTCATATTTAATCTTGATTTCACCAAAGATGTTTACTAGTTTGAGTGATGCAGTTCAACTGGAATGAACATACACACATATATATATACACAGTACCAGTCAAAAGTTTTGACATTATGTTGTGGAAATTAATCACTATACTATACAAAGTTCTTACGGAGTTTTTGTTGAATCAAGATTTACTTTATTGAATTTCAATAAAAGGAAGCTGGTCTGCAGAGTAGCCTCCTCTCCCTCTTCAGTTTCCCGCTCTTTTATTGCTTCGCCCACTCCCTTTGTCTATGATGGCAGCTAAATTCGATTTTCATTCAGTTCAGAATCACATAGTACTACAATCAATCACTCCCCTGTCTTGCAAAAACACTCATGTTTAGTTTAAACTCTGTTCAACCCCGGCTCTCCCGGGATTAACCTGAAGACCAATTGTTGGACATGACAGGTCCCTAAATACTTGAAACACACCAACCCCACCCCATCATGCTGTAATCAATCAAGAAGATAGCCAAGTAGTGACAAAGGTCTAGCCCAAACTCCATTCAACCCTGGTGCCGCTCCCTTCACTGTGTTTGAAGAGAGAAACAAAAGGCCACAAGCTAGTTTCAGTCTCTGATGAGATAAGACAGCCATGGATTTAAGTAAGAGCGAGCAATTTGACCCTAGGTCAGATTGCCTCTTTACCCCCACACACACAGTGAAATGACCCAATTAAATTCCTGGCCCAGTAACAAAGAATTCTAACTCTATGTTTGTGATTACCCCAGGTTTATCTCATAGTCCATTAAAAATACACATCAACACTAACTCATTCAAGGGTTTTTCTTTATTTTTACTATTTTCTACATTGCAGAATAATAGTGAAGACATAAAAACTATGAAATAACACATGTAATCATGTAGTAACCAAAAAAGTGTTAAACAAATCAAAATATATTTTACATTTGAGATTCTTAAATGTAGCCACCCTTTGCCTTGATGACAGCTTTGCACACTCTTGGCATTCTCTCAACCAGCTTCACCTGGAATGCTTTTCCAACAGTCTTGAAGGAGTTCCCACATACAGTTGAAGTTGGAAGTTTACATACACTTAGGTTGGAGTCATTAAAACTCGTTTTTCAACCACTCCACAAATGTCTTGTTAACAAACTATAGTTTTGGCAAGTCGATTAGGACATCTACTTTGTGCATGACACAAGTAATTTTTCCAACAATTGTTTACAGACAGATTATTTCACTTACAATTCACTGTATCACAATTCCAGTAGGTCAGAAGTTTACATACACTAAGTTGACTGTGCCTTTAAACAGCTTGGAAAATTCCAGAAAATGTTGTCATGGCTTTAGAAGATTCTGATAGGCTAATTGACATCATTTGAGTCAATTGGAGGTGTACCTGTGGATGTATTTCAAGGCCTACCTTCAAACTCAGTGCCTCTTTGCTTGATATCATTGGAAAATCAAAAGAAATCAGCCAAGACCTCAGAAAAAAAATTGTAGACCTCCACAAGTCTGGTTCATCCTTGGGAGCAATTTCCAAACAACTGAAGGTACCACGTTCATCTGTACAAACAATAGTACGCAAGTATAAACACCATGGGACCATGCAGCCATCACACCGCTCAGGAAGGAGACACATTCTGTCTCCTAGAGATGAAATTACTTTGGTGCGAAAAGTGCAAATCAATCCCAGAACAACAGCAAAGGACCTTGTGAAGATGCTGGAGGAAACAGGTACAAAAGTATCTACATCGTCATAACCTGAAAGGCCGCTCAGCAAGGAAGAAGCCACTGCTCCAAAACCGCCATAAAAAAGCCATACTACAGTTTGCAACTGCACATGGGAACATTGATCATACTTTTTGGAGAAATGTCCTCTGGTCTGATAGAACTGTTTGGCCATAATGACCATCGTTATGTTTGGAGTAAAAAGGGGAAGGCTTGCAAGCCGAAGAAAACCATCCCAACCGTGAAGCACGGGGTGGCAGCATCATGCTGTGGGGGTGATTTGCTGCAGGAAGGACTGGTGCACTTCACAAAATAGATGACATCATGTGTGAATCATGACAAAATTATGTGGATATATTGAAGCAACATCTCAAGACATCAGTCAGGAAGTTAAAGCTTGGTCGCAAATGGGTCTTCCAAATGGACAATGACCCCAAGCATACATCCAAAGTTGTGGCAAAATGGCTTAAGGACAACAAAGTCAAGGTATTGGAGTGGCCATCACAAAGCCCTGACCTCAATTCTATAGAACATTTGTGGGCAGAACTGAAAAAGCATGTGTGAGCAAGGAGGCCTACAAACCTGACTCAGTTACACCAGCTCCTCTCAGGAGGAGTGGGCCAAAATTCACCCAACTTATTGTGGGAAGCTTGTGGAAGGCTACCTGAAACGTTTGACCCAAGTTAAATAATTTAAAGGCAATGCTACCCAATACTAATTGAGTGTATGTAAACTTCTGACCCACTGGGAATGTGATTAAAGAAATAAAAGCTGAAATAAATAATTCTCTCTACAATTATTCTGACATTTCACATTCTTCAAATAAAGTGGTGATCCTAACTGACCTAAGACAAATCATTTTTACAACTTCCGACTTCAACTATATGCTGACCACTTGTTGGCTGCTTTTCCTTCACTCTGTGGTCCAACTCATCCCAAACCATCTCAATTGGGTTGAGGTCGGGGGATTGAGGTCGGAGGCCAGGTCATCTGATGCAGCACTCCATCACTCTCCTTCTTGGTCAAATAGCCCTTACACAGCCTGGAGGTGTGTTGGGTCATTGTCCTGTTGAAAAACAAATGATAGTCCCACTAAGCCCAAACCAGTTGGGACGGCATATTGCTGCAGAATGCTGTGGAAGCCATGCTGGTTAAGTGTGCCTTGATTTCTAAATAACTCACCAACAGTGTCACCAGCAAAGCACCCCCACACCATCACACCTCCTCCTCCATGCTTCACGGTGGAAACCACACATGCAGAGATCATCCGTTCACCTACTCTGCGTCTCACAAAGACACGGCGGTTGGAACCCAAAATCTCAAATTTGGACCAAAGGACACATTTCCACCAGTCTAATGTCCATTGCTCGTGTTTCTTGGCCCAAACAAATCTCTTCTTCTTATTGGTGTCCTTTAGTAGTGGTTTCTTTCCAGCAATTCGACCATGAAGGCCTGAGTCATGCAGTCTCCTCTGAAAAGTTGATGTTGAGATGTGTCTGTTACTTGAACTCTGTGAAGCATTTATTTTTGCTGCAATTTCAGAGGCTGGTAACTCTAATGAACTTATCCTCTGCAGCAGAGGTAACTCTGGGTCTTCCTTTCCTTGTGCCAGTCCTCACGAGAGCCAGTTTCATCATAGCGCTTGATGGTTGTTGCGACTGCACTTGAAGAAACCTTAAAGTTCTTGAAATGTTCCTGATTGACTGACCTTCATGTCTTAAAGTAATGATGGACTGTCGTTTCTCTTTGCTTATTTGATTAAATAGGGCTATCTTCTGTATACTACCCCTACCTTGTCACAACACAACTGTTTGGCTCAAACGCATTAAAAAGAAAAGAAATTCCACAAATTAACTTTTAACAAGGCACACTGTCACGACTTCCTCCGAAGCTGCCTCCTCTCCTTTTTTCGGGCAGGCTTCGGTGTTCGTCGTCACCGGCCTTCTAGCCACTGCCGCTCCTCATCTCATCATTCCATTTGTTTTGTCTTGTTTATTACACACACCTGGGTCATATCCCCTCATCAGTACCTGTATAAGTATTCCCTCTGCCCCCCTTCACTTTGTGTGTGATTGTTTATTGCAGAGGTTACTATAGCTCGGTGGAGCTATATTGTATTTTGTATCGCCAGGATATTCACCCGTGTGCCTTGTTGTCTTCGTAATACCGCACTGTTTTACGCATTGCTGCCTACCGCTGTCTTCCTGAATAAACCATTTATTCTGTGATTTACCCTCCTGCGCCTGACTCCGTCCAAATCACCCGCCACACACACCTGTTATTTGAAATGCATTCCAGGTGACTACCTAATGAAGCTGGTTGAGAGAATGCCTCCCATCTCCTGTTCCCACCACTCTGTAAAATCCATGTCTCCCCAGAGATTAAAATTAATATTGAACTCTTCATATTTTGGTTTTGTTTGTAGGCTAGTAGCCACACTTCGCTGGTTAATGAATGGGCGGCAGGTAGTTTAGTGGTTAAGAGCGTTGTGCCAGTAACCGAAAGGTCGCTGGTTCTAATCCCCGAGCCGACTAGGTGAAAAATCTGTCTGTGCCCTTGAGCAAGGCACTTAACCCTAATTGCTCCTGTAAGTCGCTCTGGATAAGAGTGTCTGCTAAATGACATAAATAAATAAATAAATAAAATGAATGAATGGAATTCTGAGTGTTTACGGTTCCCATCTGGACAAAAGGAATGCATATGTTAGGATGCTCTTCATCGACTACAGCTCGGCCTTCAATACCATAGTGCCCTCTAAACTCACCACAAAGCTCACAGCCCTGGGTCTGAACTCCTTCCTATGCAACTAGGTCCTGGACTTCCTGACGGGCCGCACCCAGATGGTGAAGGTAGGCAGCATTACGTCCTTGACACTGATTCTCCTGTACTCCCTGTATACCCACAACTGCATGGCCTCACACAGTTCCAACTCCATCATCAAGTTTGCTGACAACACGACAGTAGTAGGCCTGATTACCAACAACAACGAGATGGCCTACAGGGAGGAGGTAGGCACTCTGATGGCGTGGTGCCAGGTAAACAACCTCTCCCTCAACGTCAGCAAAACAAAGGAGCTGATTCTGGACTTCCGTAGGAACCAGGCTGGGCAGCCCCCATCCGCATCAACAGGGCCACCGTGGAGACGGTCAAGAACTTAAAGTTTCTCGGCGTACACATCTCAGAGGAGCTGAAATGGTCAAACCACACAGACACCTTAGTGAAGAAAGCGCAACAGTGACTCTTTATCCTCAGAATGCTGAAGAAATTTGGCCTGTCGTCGAGTGCCCTCACAGTGCTCTACAGGAGCACCATCGAGAGCATACTGTCGGGCTGCATCACAGGCTGGTACGGCAAATCCAACTTCATGGTGCTACAGAGTGTGGTACGCTTTGCCGAACGCACCATTGGGTGCACACTGCCTGACCTCCAGGACACCTACAACATCAGGTGTCGCAGAAAGGCAAATAGGATAATCAGGGACCACAGCCACCTGAGCCATGCCCTGTTCTCCCTGCTTCCTTCACTCAGATGCAGCCAGTCCAGGAGCATCATGGAAGACTGGAAGACTGGCCAATAGCTTCTAACCCCAGGCTGTTCTATTGAACAGCCTGATGGTCTGGGGTTAGAAGCTATTGGCCACTCTATTCTTCAGCCCTCTGTTCCATGCCTCTGCCAGCAGCGTGGCTAAAGTCCTCAGCGCCATGCCGTGGGTCTGCGTGACGCAGGAGCAGGAAATGGGTAACGTCCCTCTCCAGAATTCCGTTGACTCCAACGTCATTGCTGATGTTCGCAGATAGCCTGCTGCTCTGAAGAAGAGAGTGATATTCCAAACCAGGACAGGTACTTGGTATGTCTGGTGGCAGTGAACATCGCCACACGGGTCCAGACCAATACATGTCCGACCACGAGGTGGTCCTGTTGACCCAGCAAGTGATGGTGAAATTTCTGGAATAATCAATCACCTTCCTCATTGAGGTCCAGACCCAGGCACCAACATGGAGGAACTTGTGGAGGTTGAGGAGCATCAGCCCTCGGAGATGGAGGAGCAGCTCTTGGAGTTTATGGCTGTTGGAAAGCCAGAGGTAGATTTCCTCAGCCTTCACAACCATCTTCTGGTGACACCTCAGGTTGCCAACGAGGAGGTGAAGCACGAAGAGTATAAGCCATACCTGAACACTGAGGTAAGAAATAAGAGCCAAATGAAACGCCTATTATTATGATAGTCTTTGAATGAAATTTCAAGCAACCCTGCAGCTTATGTGTATGTCACACCCTGATCTGTTTCACCTGTCTTTGTGATTGTCTCCACCCCCCTCCAGGTGTCGCCCATCTTCCCCATTATCCCCAGTGTATTTATACCTGTGTTCTCTGTTTGGCTGTTGACAGTTCGTTTTGTTCGTCAAGCCTACCAGCGTTTTTCCCCTTGCTCCTGTCTTTTCTAAAGTTTCTGTTTTCTAGCTTTCATGGTTTTGACCATTCTGCCTGCCCTGACCCTGCCTGCCGTTCTCTACCTTGTCACACCACCCTGGATTATTGACCTCTGCCTACCCTGACCCTGAGACTGCCTGCCCTTCTGTACCTTGTCACACCACCCTGGATTATTGACCTCTGCCTGCCCTGACCCTGAGCCTGCCTGCCGTCCGTACCTTGTCCCACCACACTGGATTATTGACCTCTGCCTACCCTGACCCTGAGACTGCCTGCCGTTCTGTACCTTTTGGACTCTGATCTGGTTTACTGACCTCTGCCTGCCCTTGACCTGTCGTTTTGCCTGCCCCCTGTTCTAGTAATAAACTTTTGTTACTTCGACACTGTCTGCATCTGGGTCTTCCCTAAAATGTGATAGTGTATCATTTTGGACATCGTCAAGTTGTCTATGTAGAAATTACTTTGATATGTTTTGTAAAACTGCTACTATGTTCCGATAGTTATATACGGTATGTCTGTCTGTTTGCAGAAGGATTCCACAGAGAATGCAGGCCTCAACCAGCTGGGCACCAGTCACCAAGGAGTAATGTGCCTGGAGATTTAATCTGAGCAACTCGCTCTGGTTGGTGTCTGACACCAACAGCGACGACAACTGTAACAAAGATGTCATCCTCCTGCGAGAGGTGCAGAAAGAGGAGGCTATGATTTATACCTGGCCCTCGACTGTGTCCAAAATAATATATCACAAATGTATATTACAAATGAGCAACGATTATTTTCTTTGGATGTCTGTGGTATGTTTTGTGAAACAGCTACAGTAAAGATTGTGTCGTTGTTTCTGTTCTTACAGTGCTCTCCTCTGTCTGTTTTCAGAACACTGAGCTAATACCAGAGCTGTTCCGTGGAGAGCCTGCTGAAAGCAGTGGTTAGTTCCTCAAGAATTTATGTTAGCGGTGGTCTCAGGTCTGATGTTCTATATTTAAGGCAACACAACCCATCTCTATTGAGTCTCATACAACAGACACGCTTTTTAAATGTTTGACTGCTGTGTCAACAGTTATTTAGGCAGTATTGCAAATTGTTGCAATACTCAACTAGATTTCATTATTTATAGAGGATGGAGCTGGAGGCGAATAGCTGAAGAGGAAAAAGAAGAACGCCATTAGGAAGTTCTTCAGCTGCCTCTGGAGGATCATAACGTGTTCCTCTGGGATATCCAGAGAGGAAGACAACTGAGCTGCCTCCATCAAAAATAACTGTGTTACTAGTTGCTACCACCAACTGCAACATCCCCATGGCCAATTATAGCATTTTATTTAAATACCACCCCCCCAATTCGGTCAAAAAGCAACATTCTGTATGTGTGCATTTTCATACTATACTATTATAACTATGAGTTATAAAACATGCAGAATCTTTTTCATACATGTTTTAATCAGAAGAGAGTACCACTTAGGCCTTGAGCATTCTGATTAAGAATGACGTTTACAAAAAGATAAAGTAGTAGTGTGTGAGAGTAGGGGTACAGCCTGTGCTCCATATTCATATGTCATGCAGGTCATGCTCTGTGTGTTTGGTCGTTTTGGAGGGCCTTGGAATTTAGTTAGTCACTCACTGGTTGGTTTTTGAAAATGGTGGGTGTGTTAAACGGAAGCACATACAGTGGGGAAAAAAAGTATTTAGTCAGCCACCAATTGTGCAAGTTCTCCCACTTAAAAAGATGAGAGAGGCCTGTAATTTCCATCATAGGTACATGTCAACTATGACAGACAAAATGAGAAAAGAAATTCCAGAAAATCACATTGTAGGATTTTTTATGAATTTATTTGCAAATTATGGTGGAAAATAAGTATTTGGTCAATAACAAAAGTTTCTCAATACTTTGTTATATACCCCTTGTTGGCAATGACACAGGTCAAACGTTTTCTGTAAGTCTTCACAAGGTTTTCACACACTGTTGCTGGTATTTTGGCCCATTCCTCCATGCATATCTCCTCTAGAGCAGTGATGTTTTGGGGCTGTCGCTGGGCAACACGGACTTTCAACTCCCTCCAAAGATTTTCTATGGGGTTGAGATCTGGAGACTGGCTAGGCCACTCCAGGACCTTGAAATGCTTCTTACGAAGCCACTCCTTCGTTGCCGGGAGGTGTGTTTGGGATCATTGTCATGCTAAAAGACCCAGCCACGTTTCATCTTCAATGCCCTTGCTGATGGAAGGAGGTTTTCACTCAAAATCTCACGATACATGGCCCCATTCATTCTTTCCTTTACACGGATCAGTCGTCCCTGGTCCCTTTGCAGAAAAAACAGCCCCAAAGCATGATGTTTCCACCCCCCA
This sequence comes from Coregonus clupeaformis, assembly GCF_020615455.1. Classification (NCBI taxonomy): domain Eukaryota; kingdom Metazoa; phylum Chordata; class Actinopteri; order Salmoniformes; family Salmonidae; genus Coregonus; species Coregonus clupeaformis. Next base: position 166,334 of record NW_025534473.1, on the reverse strand, counting down.
TGCTTCACAGTAGGTATGGTGTTCTTTGGATGCAACTCAGCATTTTTTGTCCTCCAAACACGATGAGTAGAGTTTTTACCAAAAAGTTATATTTTGGTTTCATCTGACCATATGACATTCTCCCAATCCTCTTCTGGATCATCCAAATGCACTCTAGCAAACTTCAGACGGGCCTGGACATGTACTGGCTTAAGCAGGGGGACACGTCTGGCAATGCAGGATTTGAGTCCCTGGCGGAGTAGTGTGTTACTGATGGTAGGCTTTGTTACTTTGGTCCCAGCTCTCTGCAGGTCATTCACTAGGTCCCCCCCGTGTGGTTCTGGGATTTTTGCTCACCGTTCTTGTGATCATTTTGACCCACGGGGTGAGATCTTGCGTGGAGCCCCAGATCGAGGGAGATTATCAGTGGTCTTGTATGTCTTCCATTTCCTAATAATTGCTCCCACAGTTGATTTCTTCAAACCAAGCTGCTTACCTATTGCAGATTCAGTCTTCCCAGCCTGGTGCAGGTCTACAATTTTGTTTCTGGTGTCCTTTGACAGCTCTTTGGTCTTGACCATAGTGGAGTTTGGAGTGTGACTGTTTGAGGTTGTGGACAGGTGTCTTTTATACTGATAACAAGTTCAAACAGGTGCCATTAATACAGGTAACGAGTGGAGGACAGAGGAGCCTCTTAAAGAAGAAGTTACAGGTCTGTGAGAGCCAGAAATCTTGCTTGTTTGTAGGTGACCAAATACTTATTTTCCACCATAATTTGCAAATAAATTCATTAAAAATCCTACAATGTGATTTTCTGGATTTTTTTTCTCAATTTGTCTGTCATAGTTGACGTGTACCTATGATGAAAATGACAGGCCTCTCTCATCTTTTTAAGTGGGAGAACTTGCACAATTGGTGGCTGACTAAATACTTTTTTTCCCCACTGTATGTTCCCCTAGGGTGTTGGGTATGGTTTCTCATGTGTCTGCTGCCACCACATCAGAAATCATAACACACAGTGAGCAAGGTATGCTATACCAATCCCCCTGACTGAAACAAAAGCAGTGCCAAAACAGGTGGAGTCTGGGGTGGATGGTCAGAAAGCAGACATGCATGGCGAGTACCGCATGTTCCAGCATAGCATGTCACCAAGAACACCAGAGCATAGCTTGCGTGCAGCAGCCATCAGGGAATGAGTGTGTATTACCTGGTTGACTAAATAGACCACGATATTACGGTTGAGTGAGTCTAATTGTTGCTATATCAGCTGATGCAAATAGTCTGGTTTCCTGTCTGAACTTGTCTTCGCTTGGTTTAGATAGAAGGCTTTCCAAACATACAAATAATGTAAGCCATATAGCTGAATATCACCAACGCGTACCACACACACATATACAAATACAACATTAACATGAATACACAAGTTGAATATCACATGACTATCAATTATGTATCAATACAAAAAAAAACACAATACACATTAACAGGTATTCAAAGTGAAAATACCTGTTAGGAAGTTGAAACATTGGTAAAAAACAGTGACTCGTAGAGTAAGACAAATACTACATCACTTGGTAAAAATGAATCATTGTTTTTCCAACCACAAGATGCACTCATTACTCCGTATCAGCATGAAAACAATGTACTCAGACCATAATGGTTTTAACCTACTAGCTATCTTAACTGAAACCATAGAATAATAACATGTAATGTGAAAAATGGCTTATATCCTAGGTAATGCATGATGTACCTGATAAAGTTTAGGCGTCTAAAATATTTGTACCCATGATAAAATATAATAGAAGTCTTAACAAACTGTTGTCGTTTAACATTCAAGCTCTTTTGACTTTGTGGCAGACTCTATGCACAGGAACAGCTTCATGAGTGGTCCAGTGACCTAAAAACAGTAGAGAAAAAACACCACAGCCTACAGCATTGTTTAGAACTAAAACCAATATAAATCTTATCACCTGATGTATTGAAAAAAAGTATAGGTAGAACTCCATTACTATCAACTGTACACCTTATGGACTAAAACAGGGATATTCAACTGCCGGCCCGTTTAGTAATTTAGACTGGCCCTTTGAGCAATTCTGAACATTCATAAAATATTTGCGCCAAAATCCGACGTCCAGTGCCAAAATTAAAAGCACTATGGTTGTTGTCTGTTATTTATTGAGATGCTTCATTTTCAGATGATTTTCAAATCACCTAATTACTTTCAAGAATCTTTTAATAGTTAAAATGGTGAGCAAGCATTGAGCCTTTTCCTTATCAATGATGAGCACATTTTTTGGTTGCAACTCAACTCACGTTGATCGAGCACTTTCCACTTCTTCCTAACTACTTTTAGCAACATTTAATTGGAAGAAATGTGCTTTATTGGTGTGTGTGCATCGCATGTGGAAAATGTCCGGCCCCCCTGCAATGAACCTTTTTTACATTTGGCCCCCGTAAGAATATAGTTGAATAGCCCTGGACTAGAACATTGGCTGTTCCCTCCTTCTGTTGAAAGACAAATACTGTCCATATAGAGATTTTATTCACACACATACGCATGGTATGGTGCAACACACTCGCGCACACACACAGACAATTTACCACTACGACTTGCACTGAGGCTAGAACTGCGAAATACAGCAGAACAGGCTTTTCAATTCTGAGAAAGCAAAGAAGCAATATTCAGAGAAAGCATTTCAAGAAGCGGTCCTATGTCCTCATTTGGTAGACACAGAATAGGGGTTCGATTCTACTAGCTGAGTGTCTGGTGGAGAAGTGTGATTCCTGGCCATGTCTACATAGATCGAGTCAGGAAAGACCTGGGGTGTGTATCCTCCCTGGTTACAGCACCTCTTCACCTGTGAAACAGGAATGTTGCTTCATTCATATCTTCTAATGCGCTACAATCAATCAATAATTTTTACTAATTCAACCACTTTTTAATTATTCTTGGACATTGATTAAAAAAAATAATATATATAATATATTGCCCTTTGTCCATTTCAGTCACTGCAATGACTGGCATTGAAAGGACATTGTGTTTTGACAGAGTTTAGAACAAAATGTAAATCTGCATACTGTTATGACCCAATGTGTTTAGTAGGACTAGGAGAAAACTTGTTAATAAAGGAAAATATTTTGACAGAGTTTGACACATACACGTGATTGACCCATCACCCGGACAACCTTCAGCACACTCACCTGAGGAGCGACCCAGATGAGGAAGATGACAGCACACAGCAGGATGGTCAAGATGCTGGTGATGATGTTTACCCAGCCAGATAAGCACGGCTTCTCGTCGGCTGGGTGAAAGGGGGTCAGCGTTACCGCAGTAGCTGTAGGGCATGGCAGCTGTAGGGCATTGTCTATGTAAGACATTACCAAATGGGAAAATCAAATCAGTATGCTGCGGCACTCACACAAAATCGCTATCAGAGACAGACATGTACAAAATAAAAGTTACTGAAGAACAGTGTTTCTTAACTTTTTTGTATGGGGACCAGCAGGCTATGGTTGTTTAGATTGAAACTAACACTTGAGAGCTGACTAAATTGGTCTGAAACACCTCTGGGACCGCTGCCAGTCCATGAACCACAGATTGATCAACACTAGTCTGGATTCTGTGAAATTGACTGTCCATTGAGAAGAGTAAAACATATCACATCCCCTAGAGTGTAAACATACACCTACCATTCACCACGACCTGAGTGGAGCCTCTTCCTTGGTTGATATCATTGTCGAATCTGGCTTCATTGAATTTTGTGTAAACACACCAGTAGACTCCTGTGTCCTCTATGGTCAGTTTACTGATGGTGATGGTCAATTGGTGCACAGGTCCATCAGTCGTCACTCTGTCCCAGTAGCCTTTCCTGGGGGTCAGCTTGGAGTCACGTTGGTGGTAATACAGCACCTCAAAGTCCTTGTCCAGCCCAACATACAGGTACATTCCATCCTGGTCTTTTAGAGTGGTGGAGCAATTCATGGTAAACTGCGCCCCTGTATTCACCCTAAGGATGGTTTCTATGGAAAAGATAGGGAAGAAAGAGAAACCATGCTTGTTAGATTAGGTGATACATATGTCCAATACTGATGATTTAACACAGAATCAACCTTGATTGGTGGGAAGAAACAGCTTTCCTTACCTGCTGCTGTTGACAGTTCATTGAGTGACAAGTGGAACAACAGAAAACACCTCAGCAGTGACATCACCATCACCACACCTGGCTGTGTACTGCTGTCTGTCTCAGTCTGACATCTACTTATAAAGACAGGAAATAGTATACATCGGACATCAGTCAACCACACCGGCATGTATTACTGCAGTCTAATTTAGAATTCTAAATTGAATACAATTCTATATATATGTTATTATAATTTCAATGGTTTAATGTGTTAGACAAAAAATATGGTGAGTGGAGAGTTTAGATGGATTGCATTGTTATAAACACAACAACAGACCCATCTGTAAATGCATCAGCATTTTAATATGAGGAGAGAATTCCCTCTAGTGGACATGTTGCCTTCTGTTCAGTGTCATATCTCTAACTTGAATTGAATCAAACCAGGGTTTTATTCACAAGGGACGAAATGAAAGCCGATGTAGAGGGACCACCTGAACTTAAGATAAGAATACGAAACATTTGTTTTTGTTTTCCGTTGCGAATTGTTTTGCTACTGTGTACTAATGTACTGTCGCTGGGCAAAAAGTAGTCTTCAGGTACATAATGATGAAAAATATATATCTTTGTGCAGTAATTATATACATTTTCCTCAAAATGGGTTTCCCGCTTTTGGTTCCTTAAAACAGTTTAGATCTTAGAACATGAAAGAATGCAGATTAGCCTCCCCATCAATTATGATTTTCATTTATTTAAAGACTGTAGTAATTAAAAACAACTGAAAATCTTCCTTTCATTCTATTTACAAAACTTTCCATGTAACAACTTTCTTACTGCCCTATATTTAATGAACAGTATCAAGGTGTGAGATTTGAACAGGAATTTCACAGTGTGAAATATACCCAGAATATTATACAAAAGATGATTTACATGTTTTATCTGAACAAAGTAAAAGAGCTTTCATCTCAATGATCTCATTAATAACAAACAAAGTCACATATAAAAACATACAAAATGTAGCAACAATAAAGTCTGTTATATGGGGTAAAGTGCAGAGTAGGCCTCAAGCAGGCATATCTATCTGCCGAAAACAGGACGTTGTCTTTTTTTTTTACCTATTAACAAATCACATGATAATCACTTCATATACAGACAGGAGTCCGCTCTCATCTCGGCCTCTTACATTACGAAATAACATGTCTTATTTTTGTTAGAGATGGGAAATAAATGTAACTTTACACACAAACATCTCAAGCCACCATAGTAGATCTAACCTCAACAACAAAAAAGTCCCTGACTAGTGCCATGCAGGCTGGCATAGAAATAGGTTAATCATATCTTTATCTACAGTACCAACTGCCAAGTCTGCACTTAAGCAAGAAGGAGCAGATACTGTAGAAGATTTGGCAGGAATTGTGGGAGGTGGAGTCTTGTTATGGACGGCATTCACCTCAAGTTGCCACAATACAACAACAGATTTCTCTGTTGATATGTAATGCCATCACCAGCAACATGATATCAGAAAGAGGGAACTGAAACAATCATTATATAACTAAGACAATAGCTGCCTCTTGCATAACACAAAATGTTTTGAAATGGCTTTCCAATATTATCATAATCAACCACCAGGTGAAAATGTCTGTGTTAAATTGAAGCTGATACCAATTCTCTCAGATTAATAATAGACTCTAGTCCATTGTTTTTCATGTTTACTGTTGTGTTCCATTAAACTGACCTCATGGAGGCGAGCCCTGGTCAAGACATAGATATAGACACAGATCAGAATTTTCCACCAGCAGAAAAAGGAAGGACAAAACAAAAGAAACTGCTGCAGTAGAACTGTTGAAGCAACAGGCTGGCTGTTGGTAACAAGGTTGGTTAATGTTACAATACATTCCAGAGATTACACAAAGTCAAAGGTTGAATTCCAAATGGCACCCTATTCTTTCTAGTCAAAAGTAATGCACTATTTAGCCTAACATTTCTTCCCATACACATTGTAGCAGAATCAAAGCTCAGGGAGCATAGTGCCAGGCACAGTAGTATCCATCAAAACCTGTCGTCACGCTCGTTGATTGACGGCTCGGACCAAGGTGCAGCGTGGTATGCGAACATTATAATATATTAACTGAATACAGATCAAACAACAAAATACAAAGAACCGAACGTTCTGCATGCTACACAGCTACTAACCATAAACAAGATCCCACAAACTAAGGTAAGAAAATGGCTGCCTAAGTATGATCCCCAATCAGAGACAACGATCGACAGCTGCCTCTGATTGGGAACCACACCCGGCCAACATAGAAATACAAAACCTAAAATGGACACCCAAATCACACCCTGACCTAACCAACTAGAGAACAAAAGGGATCTCCAAGGTCAGGGCGTGACAAAACCTGATGATCAACAAATCTTTGATGAAATGAAACATGTACAGTCTTACGAACCAATTTTACTTAATGTTTATGGAAAGGTACAGTGTTCACTCGTTAACAATGTTCCCTCGCGTGGGCGCGCAGATCCCGGGAATGCCGTGCAGAAGAAATATCAGCCCATGCAGAGAAGCACGAGATTGAATTTCACTTAACTTTCTCGTTTTCCCCGTTAGTTAACACTATCAATGTTTCCCTTTACTGTGGGAATTGTGATCGAATCAACGCAATAATAGCTACTTTCAATGCAACTTACCGAAACAAAATTAACTTTATTTTGTGAAGTGCTTTCTTGCATCAAACACAAAATGTTCAGTCACCTCCTTGTCTGAAGGACAAGTGGATAAACAGGTTAATGTCAAGCCCGGCATGTTTTTGTCTCATTGAATGTAGGCCTACATTGAACACCACACATTGGCTGCTACTGTAGGCTGAACAATAGAACAGCTATTTCCATGTTAAAATGTTATGGGATGCATTTGCTCCATTGTTTTTTATGGTAGGCCACTCTGGTAGGCCTACATTATGATAGCCACACTAGCCTACTTGACCACTGTTAAAACTAACTTAAAACGGGTACAGCCTCAGTGTTCACAGTAAACGCTCGCCAGAGGTTGCACAGAATTTTTGCAACGTTCAAGTTTGCGCTCAGCAGACCTGAAATTTGCTCAGTCATGAAAAAAACATTGCTGTATAGAACCGTTCATGTTAGGCTTTTAAACTCATCAACCACAGTCATCAACCACAGTGCTTAAAGGCTGGTATTATCAGTAGATTAAGAAGAAACAAATGCCTCAATCAGAATGACCTGAGTGCCAAAGTGACTGTCATCGGACACTTAACAGGAAACAGTCCATCAAACGATAGTGATGGTGACAAGCCCCTTATTGATTGTCAAGGAAACAGTCCCTTCCAGAGACTGCCAGTTAACTAATCAGTTACTAGAGACTGGAATGCTGGTCCTGTGGACTGTCACTGTTTAGACCTGCAGAGATGGAGAGGGAGGGAGGGAAAGAGAAAGAGAGTGAAAGAAAAAGAGACCGACAGAGACAGACAGACAGAGAAGGCGAGAGAGAGAAAGATGGAGAGAATGAGAGAGAAATATGATATTGTTACAAAATAATAGAAAGTAAAAACAGGAGAGACACCACTAATCATTACAAGGAACAAGGAAAGCATGTAAACTACATGATAACTACAAGGTTAACTACAAGATAATCAATAATTTAAAAAAACATGTCCCCATGAAGCTATGATACTGAATAGAAAGAGCACTATTATAAATATAGTAGATGTAGATACAATATACTTTAGATAGATATATTCATTATAGATGTACAATATAAATATAGATATATTAACTGTAGATTGAACACATGGACACAGTACCTTTTGCTTCAACATCTTCATCATGCCTGGTATCTGTTTGGTGGCCACCTAAAAAAGAAAAAGACTAAGTCAGTGATCGTGATGTCTGTATGTCTCATCATGATGTCTGCCTGTTGGATGGCCACTGTGACCTATAACTGACAAGGACAAGTGAGAAGCTGATCTGTGACATATTGTGGAGGAATGTCATCTAACGTTTAAATCTCCAGAGGAGCATTGCCTCCTCCAACGTTCAGTGGAATTAAGAGTTGGGCAGAAAGTGATGGAGATTCTTTAGTGGACTATGAGATAAAACTGGGTTAATCATGAACATAGAGTTAGAGTTCTTTGTTATTGGGCCAGGAACTTAATTGGATAATTTCACTGTGTGTGTGGGGGTTTGTGTATGTTTCAAGGATTTAGGGACCTGTCATGTCCAACAATCCGTCTTCAGGTCAAGAGTTTAAACAGAGTGTAAACTAAACATTAGTGTTTTTGCAAGATAAGGGATTGATTGATGGTATTATTATTGATTCTGAACTGAATGAAAGTCGAATTTAGCCGCCACCATAGACAAAGGGAGTGGGCGGAGTAATAAAAGAGCGGGAAACTTAAGAGGGAGGGACTATACAGCTAGGGTGTGTGGAGGGCACTATATAAGATGGAGAGAGGGCGGGGGAGGCTGGGCTACTCTGCAGACCAGCTTCCTTTTATTGAAATTCAACAAAAACTCTGTAAGAACTTTTATTGTTAATAAAGTATAGTGATGAATTTCCACAACAAAAGAGAAAAGTTAGTCAAGACATCAAGTCTTCCCTCACAGTGCAGATAGGCCCATATTTCACCCAACATTACATAATAGTAAGACCCAAATAAATAATCTCCCTTCACCACAGCCACGCAGCTAAACTACCTTAATTAGGACAGGGGTGAGTCAATTATTACGATTTCCCCATGAGAACAGTACAAAAGCGGAGCCATCATCATCGCCAACTGGTTTGGTAAACAATTAGTAATCATCCAGCCTCCATTTTATACTCCACTTGTGACGCATGTGATGAAACACTTCCCTTTGACCTACATTCAATCACCCTAGTAGTCATGTTTAATAGGATAGCTAAGACAGATACTGTGTGTACAGCATATCAGATATTATACAGGGACAGATACAGGGACGGACTGGGACCAGAAACCAGGCCCATGTTTGCCCCTGGAGGCCCCCATACCTGCCCTAGACTGATAGGACAGACACTGTGTGTACAGCATATCAGACATAAGGGCCCAATGCAAACAAAGTATCTCCCTCTGAAGCTACAGTAAAGAGGGACAGAGAGAGGATGTGGTTAGTGAGGAGATTTGGAAGGGTGACAACAGACAGACATGTGTTCCGGGTGAGTGGCCACTGTTTCACAGTTTTACTGTCCAAGGACGAGTGGCTAGTTTCACAAACCAAAAGCATGTGAATGCTAGCCTGGTCAAATAGCTGTACTACTCTTGCCAACTCCATAGCAAATTGTCAAGACAAAGATGTTTACGCATGACGATGAGTGACAAGGAGTTGGCATGATAGCCCAAACAGACTGGCACTCAGGCTATGTGAATGCATTATGGAGTATTGCTTTTGCCTTGGAAAATGTAATAATTTGTTGAGTTATAACTTTGATCAAATAGTCAAAATATGATGTTGGTCATTATAAAGTATATGTATTGCTTTTACAGGGAATTCTGTGAACTGTCTAGAAAAGATGGGAAACCATAAACCCAAAGTGATAAATAAATATAAACTATTCAATATTTCAATAAATACTGAATTTAGAAGGACATATTCATTAATGGCAAGGTGGACTTCCTTCGAGCTCCTGTCAAAAAAGACACAAAACCTACTATTACAATTTATCTTAAAACAAATTAAATAAAAAAGATAGTAATTAAACCAAAAGCGATGTTGATGAACAATAGATAGCCTACTAGTGCAGTTAGTACTTAATCCATTAATAGATAATAGTATTATTATAATATTATACACCGAGTATACAAAACATTTAGGACACCTGCTCTTTCCATGACATAGACTGACCAGGTGAATCCAGGTGAAAGCTATGATCCCTTATTGATGTTTAAATCGACTTCAATCAGTGTAGATGAAGGGGAAGAGACAGGTTAAAGCAAGATTTAAGCCTTGATACAATTGAGACATGGATTGTGTATGTGCCACTCAGAGGGTGAATGGGCAAGACAAAATATTTAAGTGCCTTTGAATGGGGTATGGTAGTAGGTACCAGGCGCAACTGCAGAACTGCAAAGCTACTGGGTTTTTCACGCTCAACAGTTTCCCGTGTGTATCAAGAATGGTCCACCACCCAAAGGACAACCAGCCAACTTGACACAACTGTGGGAAGCATTGGAGTCAACATGGACCAGCATCCCTGTGGAACTCTATCGACAACTTGCAGAGTCCATCCCCTGACAAATTGAGGCTGTTCTGAGGGCAAAAGGTGTTTGCAACTCAATAATAGGAAGGTGTTCCTAATGTTAGGTATACTCAGTGTATATTATAATAGTATTATGGATTGTATTAAGTATTAACTATACTGTTATTCATGGTTAATAGTATGCCACAACATGCCACTGATTTGACTACTCTAAACGATTGGCTGAGTTACCAGACAACATTACAGGTTGTGTAATCCCCCATGCAAAGCCAAAATGGATGGCTGCCAGAGCATGCAGGCTTGGCAGAGGAAGGGCCTCTGTACAGGTTAATCTAGCACTAGCTAGCATGACAAACAGATACATGATCAGATACATGATCAAAGCTCCATGTAATGATATTATGGAGTTATACACACACAACAGTCTCTACTTATGAGTATGACAATTCATGTACTTACGTTGGGCGGAGCGCTTCTTAAAAAACAGCAGCGAAGCAAGGAGTCCAATGATCAGAGATCCTATGACTACAACCGGGGCAAGCCACTTGGTGTTGGACACAGAATCCAAGTTGTCAGCTTTACTACCTGGACAGACAAAATTGACAAAAATTGGGAGTTACAAAATAAATAGGCAATTCATATGAAGTCAAGAGAAAAAGGTTAGCTATGCTTGGGTCAAAGTCAGAATCAGGGCATTTCAGACACACAGACTTGAGCTCTGTTCTAATCTAAATGCATCTTAATAACCTTTTACTGCAGTGGGCTAAATCAGGATCACACAGAGAGATTATTGGTAAAAACAAATCTAGAAGACTGGAATATAACAAAACCGTTTGACATAGAAACACCGGATTTTCTTAGTTTTTTAAAATAATATTACATAAATGCTTCAAAATTCACAAAAGGTTATGTTAACTGATGAAGATTATCTAATAGAACAAAACGTATAAGATCTCCTAAGCCTATGTTTACCACAGACCTTATTTTTGCAGTTTATCCAAAAACACTACAAAAACTCCATTCATTTTCTCAATAGGCTTTGTCCAACGAACCGTGGTGGAGTTAGTGCCTACAAAAAGACGCCATTACTATTGCGCTCTATTGTTTCTTATCCAAACAAAGACAAACATTTTCCTGTTGTTCGAGTTTCAAGGAAGGTGTTCAGTCAGATTCGGGAGCATGTTATGGCCTGACCTAGGGCAGTGTTATAATTCTTTGTATCTACTCCACTCTTCAGTGACATGTTGTTCTCTCATTATAAGGCTGACTTTTATTGCGTTCAGAAATCTGATAAAGACGTCGTAAAAAAGACCTATGCTAATAAAAGTAGACTAGATTGAGGCTGAATTGTTTTACAATTATCAGGGTCAGGATGAGGGAATACGAGAAACTGGCAGGTTTTAGACTTCGCCCTGCTTTCACAAAGGATGACATCACCAATATATTCATACCGTTAGGTAGCAGCCATGGCAGAACATACCTAAGTTTCGGGACACAAACTGGATCTCAAATGATGCCTTCCCCTCCAGGGCTCCATTGACATTGAGCACTTTGCAAGTGTAGTTCGTGTAACTGGATGTTGCCTTCAGCACTGTGAATTTACTGGCGAGGCTAAACAGTCCATCGTCAGTCTCTTTGGCCACCAGTTCAGCACTGCGCGTCCAATTGTTGCCAGAGTGATCAAACCACCAGATCAACCCTTTCTGGTGCCCGCCTGTAGAGTTGCAGAAAATGGTCACATCTGTGTTCTCTTGGATGTTGGTGTCAGGGATGGAGCTCATGGTTGGAGTTTTGTACTTAGCTGGAAGAGAGAGAGAGTAAGGGGAAATTATATTATACATGTGGGTGCTATTTGGTACATCAGTAGTTATACAACGTCAGCGGGTAAACATTGTCTAGACGGACTCTGCACCTTTTCAACGTCAATCCAACGATTATAACTTGGAATGAGATTACAGTAGGAGTGATTTTAATAAACTGGAATTACCTTTTTTTTAATCACTCAGATGTTCTAATTGAGTCTGTGTACATTATTTGTAAACACTGATTGCATGCCATGGGCAGAATGGCATTATGGAGGCTAGTGGTGGACGTTGTACTACTGTGTACCATTTGAGCACTGTCATTCTGAAACAGAAAGTAAACAACGCTCCTGCTGTGCTGTCCAATCACACACTTACAAATAGATCTGAACTCCCCCTGAACATATTCCAGAATAAACATCCTTATCAACTTTGTATCATGGCTGTATGGAAGTGCTTTCTCAGAAATGAAAAATCTGTTCTACTGTATTTCACAAATCTATCCTCGATGCAAGACTTCGTGGTTGTATGGTTGTGTGCACGTGTGTGTGTGTGTGTGTGTGTGTGTGTGACAACAATGGAAGTTGAATAGAACTTTCCAAAGGATTTCAGCGTATGGGTATCATAAGCTATGAGCCGAGACACATAAAAAAAAAGAAGTTGTCTATTCTTCTATTGCACTCCAAGCTTGGCTGAATATCTCACATGTTTAGTTTGCTCCTTTCATGAACCGGTGTTGAAAAATGTGTATATTTTCCTAAAATGACACTGTAGACAGTCTATGACTCACCTGTGACACTGAGGCTGGGTGTAGCTTTGGCAGTCCCAACATCTGTTTCCACCTCGCATTCATACTCCCCATTGTCGGCCATCTTGGTATTTGTCAACAACAAGGACACATTCATATTCTTCTTGTTCCAGGATGGCTCAGCAAATTTAAACCCAGGGGTTGGGTTAATTTTATCTTTATGGTATTCCAACAAATTAGCAGCAGCTTTACCAGCAGCTCCCACTCTCTTCCAGGTCACCGTTATGATGGTCAAATCCTCAACCACTGGTTTGACAATGCATTCTACAATTGACTGCTGACCATAAACCCCATGGTATTCTGTTTTACACTCCAGTTTGACAAATGCTGTTAGTAAAATATCAGAGAAAAAAATTGACATTAATACAAGAGAGAATTACTGTTATTGTAGTCAGTGTTATCATGTGACCAATCTTATTGAACTTTTGGTTTAAAAAATAATACACAGTTCTCCCAAACCACAGAGAAAGGTAACAATCATCTGAAAACTATTTTTGTATATAACATTTTATAACCATTATTATGGCATTCATGGCACAACTTACTCTCAAAGGAATTTCCAGCTCTGATACAGGCAAAATGGATCGCAAAAAACAGCAAGCTGGTAGCTGAAGTCATCTTTGGATTCCTGAGTAGGAAGACAGAAATGTACAATGACAACACTTATCACAGCAGTATGAGGTCAGTCTATAGACTGTGTAAGGTAGGTTAATAGACTGCCTGTCACTCACAATGGCTCTGGACTGTCATCCGAAAATAAACATAAAACAGTTGCTAACAGAAACCAGACAGAAATTAATTATAATCCAGTGCTGAATATGTCTTAACCAGTGCTTGACTGTCCGGAACTGTCCGGCACACCATACTGGCACTTTTCATTTTGGGGGATTTGCGTACCAGCTCCTTTGTAAAAACAAAGTAGCCTATCACTGGCCCAGATTCACACACCGAAGAAAAAAAGGTTAATCAAACCAGATTTATTTTTGGGTGTATTTTATTAGGATCCCCATTAGCTGTTGCAAAAGCAGCAGCTACTCTTCCTGGGGTCCACACAAAACATGAAACATTACATAATACAGAACATTAATAGACAAGAACTACATACATATTTTTTTTAAAGGCACACGTAGCCTACATATGAATACATACACACAAACTATCTAGGTCAAATAGGGGAGAGGCGTTGTGCCGTGAGGTGTTATCTGTTTTTTGAAACCAGGTTTGCTGTTTATTTGAGCAATATGAGATGGAACGGAGTTCCATGCAATTATGGCTCTATATAATACTGTACGCTTTCTTGAATTTGTTCTGGATTTGGGGACTGTGAAAAGACAACTGGTGGCATGTCTGGTGGGGTAAGTGTGTGTGTCAGAGCTATGTGTAAATTGACTATGCAAACAATTTGGGATTTTCAACACATGAATGTTTCTTATAAAATGAAGAAGTGATGCAGTCAGTCTCTCCTCAACTCTTAGCCAAGAGAGACTGGCATGCATAGTATTTATATCAGCCCTCTGATTACAATGAAGAGCAAGACGTGCCGCTCTGTTCTGGGCCAGCTGCAGCTTAACTAGGTCTTTCCTTGTAGCACTGGACCACACGACTGGACAATAATCAAGATTAGACAAAACTAGAGCCTGCAGAACATGCTTTTTGGAGTGTGGTGTCAAAAAATCAGAGCATCTCTTTATTACAGACAGACCTCTCCCCATCTTTACAACCATTGAATCTATATGTTTTGACCATGATAGTTTACAGTCTAAGGTAAAGCCAATTTAGTCTCCTCAACTTGTTCAACAGCCACACCATTCATTACCAGATCCAGCTGAGGTCTACAACATAGGGAATAATTTGTACCAAATACAATGCTCTTAGTTTTAGAGATGTTCAGGACACACCATCACACCTCCTCCATGCTTCACGGTGGAAACCACACATGCGGATCATCCTACTCTGCGTCTCACAAAGACACGGCAGTTGGAACCAAAAATCTCACATTTGGACTCATCAGACCAAAGGACAGATTTCCACCGGTCTAATGTCCATTGTTCGTGTTTCTTGGCCCAAGCAAGTCTCTTCTTCTTATTGGTGTCCTTTAGTAGTGGTTTCTTTGCAGCAATTCGACCACGAAGGTCTGATTCACACAGTCTCCTCTGAACAGTTGATGTTGAGATGTGTCTGTTACTTGAACTCTGTGAAGCATTTATTTGGGCTGCAATTCTGTGGCTGGTAACTCTAATGAATTTATCCTCTGCAGCAGAGGTAACTCTGGGTCTTCCTTTCCTGTGGCGGTCCTCATGAGAGCCAGTTTCATCATAGCGCTTGATGGTTTTTGCGACTGCACTTGAAGAAACTTTCAATGTTCTTGAAATGTTCCTGATTGACTGACCTTCAAGTCTTAAAAGTAATGATAGACTGTCATTCCTCTTTGCTTATTTGAGCTGTTCTTGCCATAATATGGACTTGGTCTTTTACCAAATAGGGCTATCTTCTGTATACCACCCCATACCTTGTCACAAAACAACTGACTGGCTCAAATGCATTAAGAAGGAAATAAATTCCACAAATTAACTTTTAACAAGGCACAACTGTTAATTGAAATGCATTCCAGGTGACTACCTCATGAAGCTGGTTGAGAGAATGCCAAGAGTGTGCAAAGCTGTCATCAAGGCAAAGGGTGGCTATTTGAAGAATCTCAAATATAAAATATATTTTGATTTGTTTAACACTTTTTTGGTTACTACATGATTCCATATGTGTTAAAGGGGAAGTAAAGGAGAAGGAAGTTATATAACTATAATTCAGCTTATGAACTCAGCACTTAACTTGTTTGTGGTTTAGGGACAAAAACGAACAAACAATTCCATTTGGTATACTTGACATGGAGAAAGCGCCAAAATGTTTGATAACACAAAAGGAAACATAACATGCATTTGCAGGACTCAGAACTTTCACTACGCAAATAGATAAAGAGGTCATATAGCTTGTTCGACAAGGGAAAGTCCACCATGTATTTTAAAGGTACTATTAGCCCTAAGCAAAGAAACATGACTAATACCTCACAAATCTACCCCTCGTGAAGCATAGCCTAACAGTACCCATAATGGTTTTGTCAGTGGCAAACAACTCACAACAACCGCCTGTAGACAATCCGAGTTTTTCTCAACTCCATGTACTCAACTGTAGGCAGGCTAAGCTTTTCGAACACAGTAACATTTCCAACATAAAGCCCAATGGCATAACATTTCAAAATATATTTTTTATTTTATTATCACGAGTGCTTGACAGTGACCGTCATGGACTCGTGGTTTAATCTGTAAACGCACAATTATAAACCAATATCAACGGGCAACAATTAAGAATATTTATTCAGAAAAACAAAACATAGGCTACAGACACGGAAAACGTTAATCTTACCGCGCAAACCCTTCAGGCTGTTGACGTTTAGAACATGTCGAAGGTCAGAGCGAATCTCTAAAGATCGTAACATTGACAGGCAACAGAATGTATTCCTACTTTCGCTTTCGCTATTATTAGTATGGGTGACGTGCCTTCAGAAAGTATCGACACCTCTGGACTTTTTGTTGCGTTACAGCCTGAATTTTAAATGGATCAAATATCGTTTTTTTGGCACTGGCCTACACACAATACCGCATAGTGTCAAAGTGGAATTATGTTTTTTGACATTTTACAAGTTAATAAAAAATGAATAGCTGAAATGTCTTGAGTTAAATACATTCAGGAGAAAAAATGTGCTTAACAAGTCACATAATAAGTTGCATGGACTCATTCTGTATGCAATAATAGTGTTTAACTGAGGAACACATTAAGAATCTCCAATCCAAAGTTAAATCTAGAATCGGTTTCCTATTTCGCAACAAAGCCTCCTTCATTCATGCTGCCAAACATGCCCTCGTAAAACTGACTATCCTACCGATCCTTGACTTCGGCGATGTCATTTACAAAATAGCCTCCAACACTCTACTCAGCAAATTGGATGTAGTCTATCACAGTGCCATCCGTTTTGTCTCCAAAGCCCCATATACTACCCACCACTGTGACCTGTACGCTCTTGTTGGCTGGTCCTCTACATATTCGTCGCCAAACCCACTGGCTCCAGGCCATCTATAAATCACTGCTAGGCAAATCCCCGCCTTATCTTAGCTCATTGGTCACCATAGCAACACCCACCCGTAGTATGCGCTCCAGCAGGTATATCTCACTGGTCATCCCCAAAGCCAACACCTCCTTTGGCCGCCATTCCTTCCAGTTCTCTGCTGCCAATGACTGGAACAAATTGCAAAAATCTCTGAAGCTGGAGACACTTATGTCCCTCACTAACTTTAAGCATCAGTTGTCAGAGCACCTTACCGATCACTGCACCTGTACACAGCCCATCTGAAATTAGCCTGCCCAACTACCTCATCCCTATATTGTTATTTATTTTTCTCATTTGCACCCCAGTATCTCTATTTGCACATCATCTCTTGCACATCTATCATTCCAGTGTTAATACTAAATTGTAATTATTTTGCACTATAGCCTATTTATTGCCTTACCTCCATAACTTGCTACATTTGCACATACTGTATATATATTTTATGTTGTATTTTTTACTTTGTTTTGTTTTACCCCATATGTAACTATGTGTTGTTGTTTTTTATCGCACTGCTTTGCTTTATCTTGGCCAGGTCGCAGTTGTAAATGAGAACTTGTTCTCAACTGGCTTACCTGGTTAAATAAAGGTGAAATAAAAATAAAAATAAAGATGGGGACCAACAACATTGTACTTACTCTCCACAATACTAACCTAATTGACAGAGTGAAAAGAAGGAAGCCTGTACAGAATAAAAATATTCCAAAACATGAATCCTGTTTGCAACAAGGCACTAAATTAATACTGCAAAAAATATGGCAGAGCAATTAACTTTTGGTCCTGAATACAAAGTGTTATGTTTGGGACAAATCCAATACAACACATTACTGAGTACCACTCTCCATATTTTCAAACATAGTGGTGGCTTTATCATATTATGGGTATGCTTGTCATCGTTAAGGACTGTGGAGTTTTTCAGGATAAAAAATAAACGCAATGGAGCTAAACACAGGCGAAATCCTAGAGGAAAACCTGGCACACTCTGCTTTCCATCAGACACTGGGAGATTAATTCACCCTTCAGAAGGACAATAACCTAAAACACAAGGTCAAATCTACACTGGAGTTGCTTACCAAAAAGACAGTGAATTGTCCTGAGTGGCCGAGTTGTAATTTTGACTTAAATCTACTTGAAAATCTAGCAATGATCAACAACCAATTTGAAGAATTTTGAAAAGAATAAATGGGCAAAGTTGCACAATCCAGGTGTGGAAAGCTATTGGAGACTTACCCAGAAAGACTCACAGCTGTAATCACTGCCAAATGTGTTTCTACAAAGTATTGACTCAGAGGTGTGAATACTTATGTAAATGTTGTATTTCTTTATTTCATTTTCAATAATTTAGCAAACATGTCTAAAAACATGTTTTCACTTTGTCATTATGGGGATTGTGTGTAGATGGGTGAGAATTGTTGTTGTTGAAATCAGGCTGTAACACAACAAAATGTGGAATAAGTAAAGGGGTATGAATAATTCCTGAAGGAACTGTATATTAACTTTTCTATTCATTTAACAAATATCCAGGTAGAAACCTTCCCAGTCAATGGTAGAAACAAACTAATTGTAGAGTATGCTACAATTAGTAGCGGCTCAGGGCGGCAGGTAGCTTAGTGGTTAAGAGCGTTGTGCCAGTAACCGAAAGGTCGCTGGTTCTAATCCCTGAGCCGACTAGATGAAAAATCTGTCGATGTGCCCTTGAGCAAGGCACTTAACCCTAATTGCTCATGTAAGTCGCTCTGGATAAGAGCGTCTGCTAAATGACTAAAATGTAAATGTAAAGACCGTAGCCCCCTTCAAAAGGTTGTCCACTGTGCGTAAAATGTGATTGACATTCTGACTTGAAAGAAATATTGCAATGCAATGCCACCCCTTTCACTTGGCACCTATGCAGCACTTGCACTAGAGAAAAATATTCAGTAGCTGCCAGGGCATTTTTGCAGTTAATAAATTGCTTTCCTGCAGTCAAAATACCAAATCGCCCTCTAGTGGCCTCATGGGTCTCTTATGACCGAAAATAGCTTCTGGAAATCAGGACAGGGATTACTCACCTCGTACTGGACGAAGATTTTTTCTTTAACGAGTCAGACGCAAAGGATTTTCTTCAGACACCCGACAAGGCACAAATCCCTGTCATTCGCATGAGAAAGAGACAAAGATATCGGAGACCTAGGACAGGGTGCCTTGTAAGGATCCTACGGCGAGTGGGTAATCTGCCTCTACCATCAGTCCTATTAGCCAGGGTAATCTGCCTCTACCATCAGTCCTATTAGCCAGGGTAATCTGCCTCTACCATCAGTCCTATTAGCCAATGTACAATCATTGGATAACAAAATAGACTAAACTACGATTACGGATATCCTAACAACGGGACATTAAAAACTGTAATATCTTATGTTTCACAAGTCGTGGCTGAACGACGACATGGATAACATACAGCTGGCAGGATATACGCTGCATCGGCAAGATAGAACAGCTGCCTCCGGTAAAACAAGGGGTGGAGGTCTGTGTATATTTGTAAACAACAGCTGGTGCACAAATCTAATATTAAGAAAGTCTCAAGGTTTTGCTCGCCTGAGGTAGAGTATCTAATGAAAAGCTGTAGACCACTATTTACCATGAGAGTTTTCATCTATATTTTTCGTAGCTGTCTATTTACCACCACAAACTGATGCTGGCACTAAGACCGCACTCAATGAGATGTATAAAGCCATAAGCAAACAGGTAAACGCTCATCCAGAGGCGGCGCGCCTTCTTCTTCAATGAGGTTTAACGGCGGTTGGCATCCAATTTGTTGCATTACCGCCACCTACTAGACTGGAGTACAACTCCCTTATCTTCCTTGAAAAATAATATAAAACAAAGCAAACACTACACTCACAATTTCAAAACTATTACTAATAATTAACCCCACCCTTCTCCACTATTTAAATATACTCACTCCTACCTCATGCCCTCAACCTTAAATTATGTGACATCACCACTTAACACTCCCTGTAACTCTTCTGCTGTCAAGTCTCCCACACTCAAATATCTCTCTGCAGCTGCCACCACAACCTCAAATTTCTTCAATTTACGTTCCATCCCTGCAGTACAATTAATAACCATTGCTATAAATGCTAAAAATCCAATCTTACTGAAACATATATCACTTGCTTGCCTATCCCACTGTACTGGTACATATCTCCTACTCTCACCACTCTCACCACTCCCCCCGCCAACCCCTCTTCCTCTACTTTCTTCACTGCCTCCGCATATGACAACTTCTTCTCTACTCTTACCCTGGAAACCTCAACCTGCTTCTCTCGCACTGGACATCTCTGATCCCCAGCCCCATGGCCACCCCTACAATTAGCACATACCACCACTTTCCCCACTGCTTCACACTCCTTTGTCTCATGCCCTTCTACACACTTCTCACACCTTGGAATCTCCCTCCTACATACTGCTGCCACATGCCCATAATTTTGGATAACTTATATATCCTAACTTCACTTTGTCAGGCAAAGACTCAACTTCAAAACAAAAGAACAGACAATGACTCTTCTGTTTCCCCACGAGCATCACACACACCGGGAATCTTCTCCTTCAGTTGATCCACTTTTACATTTACTGCTACCCCAGTAATCACTCCTTTCAATGGCGCCCTTTTCTTGAGAATGAAACTATTCACACTTCTTTCCCCCATTTGTTTAACTCTGAGCGCCTTCTCCCTCTGCCCAACAGAAACACAAACAATTATCACTAGACCACTTCTGGTTACCCTCCACTATACCCAACACTTTTTTCACCCATCTTGAAACCACAAATTGATAAGCCAAAAGGCAAGGATCCACTTTTTCCACAAACTTCACTCCCACTGTCACAGACTCATCTTTATCCTGACCCTCTGTGCAAGCCTCTGGCTCCGAGCACTCCACCACACCTACCACCTCCGATACTTTACCCTCATTCACTTCCATTTCTCCTCCTGTCTTCAGCTCACTTTGTTTACATTTCCTACCACTCTTCTTTAACAAACCTTCTCCCTTTTTCCCGCCATTTTTTTACAGACTCAAACTCGCAGTCTTCCTCCCTCTCTCTCTTAGACCTTCTCTGCCTCTCTTTTTCCCTCCATTCCTCCTCATTCATCCAAGTATACGTCTCCTTATGATAATACTGCATTTCTCCCAACCAATATCTGTTTCTTGCCTCCTCAAAGGACTCAATTTTCCCCCTCCTTTCCCTTCCGGCATCTATTCTATACTCTGGACTTGTGTCGACATCTTGGCCTGTCTTCCATCGCCCCCTTCGCCTATCCCCTACCTTCCGTCCATGCAGACTGCTAGCGGAAGCACAATTATGTTTCTTCCAGAGTGACAGAATCACAAACAAAATAAAAAAGTGAGGAATCCCCATGCATTTAAAAAGACAAATATCATAATACAACATCATATACTAGCTAGCTAGCTAGCTATATTACTTCTCATCAACCCCTGGGATAATTAGCAAACGTATTTAGATACAGGCGGCGCGCCTAGTGGCCGGGGACTTTAATGCAGGGAAACTTAAATCCGTTTGACCTAATTTCTACCAGCATGTTAAATGTGCAACCAGAGGAAAAAAACTCTAGACCACCTTTACTCCACACACAGAGACGTGTACAAAGCTCTCCCTCTCCCTCTATTTGGCTAATCTGACCATAACTCTATCCTCCTGATTCCTGCTTACAAGCAAAAAACTAAAACAGGAAGCACCAGTGACTCGGTCAATAAAGAAGTGGTCAGATGACGCAGATGCTAAGCTGCAGGACTGTTTCTCTAGCACAGACTGACTGGAATATGTTCCGGGATTCTTCCGATGGCATTGAGGAGTACACCACAGACGGATTACCAGGACGTGTACTCCGA
The DNA here is from genome assembly GCF_020615455.1 of Coregonus clupeaformis. NCBI lineage: Eukaryota > Metazoa > Chordata > Actinopteri > Salmoniformes > Salmonidae > Coregonus > Coregonus clupeaformis. The sequence goes on along the minus strand of NW_025534473.1, from coordinate 144,350 downwards.
GCATGCGCTGACCAACTGGTAAGTGTCTTCACTGACATTTTCAACCTGTCCCTGACTGAGTCTGTAATACCAACATGTTTCAATCAGACCACAATAGTCCCTGTGCCCAAGAACACTAAGGTAACCTGCCTAAATGACTACCGACCCATAGCACTCACGTCTGCAGCCATGAAGTGCTTTGAAAGGCTGGTCATGGCTCACATCAACACATTATCCCAGAAACTCTAGACCCACTCCAATTTGCATACCGCCCCAACAGATCCACAGATGATGCAATCTCTATTGCACTCCACACTGCCCTTTCCCACCTGGACAACAGGAACACCTACATGAGAATGCTATTCATTGACTACAGCTCAACGTTCAACACCATGGTGCCCTCAATGCTCATCACTAAGCTAAGGACCCTGGGACTAAACACCTCCCTCTGCATCTGGATCCTGGACTTCCTGACGGGCCGCCCCCAGGTGGTAAGGGTAATTGTTTTCTAAAATAATAATTGCTTGACAAAAATGTAATGTAATACAATGGCAATCCGGGTTATAGGTAACAATCCTTCGCATGAATTGCCGACATTATTACGCATATTCATTGATAATGATGGAAATTAAGATATGCAAGATATTTGAATAGATATATATTTTTAATAGCTATATATATACAGTGGGGAGAACAAGTATTTAATACACTGCCGATTTTGCAGGTTTTCCTACTTACAAAGCATGTAGAGGTCTGTAATTTTTATCATAGGTACACTTCAACTGTGAGAGACGTAATCTAAAAAATCCAGAAAATCACATTGTATGATTTTTAAGTAATTAATTTGCATTTTATTGCATGACATAAGTATTTGATCACCTACCAACCAGTAAGAATTCCGGCTCTCACAGACCTGTTAGTTTTTCTTTAGGAAGCCCTCCGGTTCTCCACTCATTACCTGTATTAACTGCACCTGTTTGAACTCGTTACCTGTATAAAAGACACCTGTCCACACACTCAATCAAACAGACTCCAACCTCTCCACAATGGCCAAGACCAGAGAGCTGTGTAAGGACATCAGGGATAAAATTGTAGACCTGCACAAGGCTGGGATGGGCTACAGGACAATAGGCAAGCAGCTTGGTGAGAAGGCAACAACTGTTGGCGCAATTATTAGAAAATGGAAGAAGTTCAAGATGACGGTCAATCACCCTCGGTCTGGGGCTCCATGCAAGATCTCACCTCGTGGTGCATCAATGATCATGAGGAAGGTGAGGATCAGCCCAGAACTACACGGCAGGACATGGTCAATGACCTGAAGAGAGCTGGGACCACAGTCTCAAAGAAAACCATTAGTAACACACTACGCCGTCATGGATTAAAATCCTGCAGCGCACACAAGGTCCCCCTGCTCAAGCCAGCGCATGTCCAGGCCCGTCTGAAGTTTGCCAATGACCATCTGGATGATCCAGAGGAGGAATGGGAGAAGGTCATGTGGTCTGATGAGACAAAAATAGAGCTTTTTGGTCTAAACTCCACTCGCCGTGTTTGGAGGAAGAAGAAGGATGAGTACAACCCCAAGAACACCATCCCAACCGGGAAGCATGGAGGTGGAAACATCATTCTTTGGGGATGCTTTTCTGCAAAGGGGACAGGACGACTGCACTGTATTGAGGGGAGGATGGATGGAGCCATGTATCGCGAGATCTTGGCCAACAACCTCCTTCCCTCAGTAAGAGCATTGAAGATGGGTCGTGGCTGGGTCTTCCAGCATGACAACGACCCGAAACACACAGCCAGGGCAACTAAGGAGTGGCTGTGTAAGCCTAGCCAGTCTCCAGACCTGAACCCAATAGAACATCTTTGGAGGGAGCTGAAAGTCCGTATTGCCCAGCGACAGCCCCGAAACATGAAGGATCTGGAGAAGGTCTGTATGGAGGAGTGGGCCAAAATCCCTGCTGCAGTGTGTGCAAACCTGGTCAAGACCTACAGGAAACATATGATCTCTGTAATTGCAAACTAAGGTTTCTGTACCAAATATTAAGTTCTACTTTTCTGATGTATCAAATACTTATGTCATGCAATAAAATGCTAATGAATTACTTAAAAATCATACAACGTGATTTTATGGATTTTTGTTTTAGATTCTGTCTCTCACAGTTGAAGTGTACCTATGATAAAAATTACAGACCTCTACATGCTTTGTAAGTAGGAAAACCTGCAAAATCGGCAGTGTATCAAATACTTGTTCTCCCTACTGTATATATATATATATATTTATATTTACACTCCGGACTCCGACATTGCTCATCCTAATATTTCTATATTTCTTAATTCCACTCTTTTACTTTTAGATTCGTGTGTATTGTTGTGTATCGTTAGATATTACTGCACTGTTGGAGCTAGGAGCACAAGCATTTCGCTACACACGCAATAACATCTGCTAAACATGTGTATGCGACCAATACAATTTGATTTGATTTAAACAGTAGTGATTGTGTAGTGTACAGTGGCGGCTGGTGAAAAATATTCTCGGTGGGGCTGTGCCATACTTTTTTTTTCCTGTAACCATCGCGATATATTTTAACACAAACTGCAGGACAGCAGTGCTCAGTGAAACATTCAGTAATTATTTAATGCCAATATTAAAAAGTTGAGGCATTCTTACACAAAAACATATTACACAAACCCAAGCCTTTCATTTGCATTTAAAGTGAACTTTTCACCATTGGTAGTAAACAGGCAACGCAACAGGCATGCTGTCAGAACAGAGTGGAAAGTGGACAATAACATGAAATTATTATAAAGTTTATAGGAAATCTTACACTGTATAAAAAGGATGTATAATATAGAAATGGATATCAAGTGGATGAACTCAAACCTTTGACTGGAAGAATAGCATACAGTATTTTATGATCATACTAAATGTGACTAATTGTTAATGTGCTCCAGAACTGCAACAATGAATTGATACAAAACAACATATATACAGTAATATTAGCAAAGACACTATTAAGACTTTCTAGAGTACCATATATAACTGGATTTTTTATGCTAAGGTCAACTATATACAAAGAAACATGCGGCCAGAGCTGCTCTGTGTGTGTGTGTCTGTCATCTTATTTGTACAGGAATTTTGCCCGTCTGTCCTTCTGAGTGGCAAACCTCTCAATGACCCTTTGATTAAAGTCAGGAATGTCCCTGACAAGTTTCTTCTCCATGGAGAGCATGGCCAGAGCGTTCAGGCGATCCTGTGTCATGCTGTTTCTCAGGAAGGTCTTGATCCTTTTCAGTGTAGAGAAGCACCTTTCTGACTCAGCAGTTGTCATGGGTGTGGTGATGAGGATCTTGAGGAGGCTGGCAGTCTCTGTGAAAGTGCTCTGAAGGTTGTTCTCCATGAAGAACTGGTACAGGGGCACTGCACCACTACAAGCCTTGAACTCACTGTTCTCATAAATGAGGGACAGTTCGGTTTTGAGCTTGGCCTTGTTCAACATGGGGTACGCCTCCACGGTTGTTTCAAGCGCTGTATCGGGGAACTTCACACTGTGTTGTGGGAACAACTCTCCGTGCAATAGTGTTGCGCTGATGAGGTGCTGGGTGAAGGAGAACCTCTCTTTGGCATGACTCAGGATGGTATCACATACCTGTAAAAGATACATCATCAGCTTTAATTTGCAATTAAGCTATTTTGATGCAAGTGATCCTGACTGACACATGCCTATGTCCAACTCAAGTATATGATTACCAAGGTGCTGATTGTTCAGGGTTTTGGCTACATACTACCAGGCCTGAAAAAAGTTCTAGGGGGAAACACTGACAATTACATCACAACTTACCTCTATAGCCAACCTCTGTTGTTCTCCTGGTCCCAGCATCCTCCGTCGCTTGATGGGCTGTTGCTGCTCGTCAGATGCGCTGTCCCCACACAAAGAGGGAATTGAGGCCCTGGGTCCAAAAAATAAAGTTTAATTTGATAACTTGCAATCAGACTTCTTAACTCACTGTAATTCCCCCTCAACACACAACCAGTGACTTTTATATATATATATATATATATATATATAGACAGACAGACAGATAGTGTGTATATACACACAAACTATGTCTAGTAACTGCTTTTAACCTGTGATGTACATAATTAACTGATGTTATTAAGTTTTAAAGCCTTTTTCTATTACATTTGTGAGAGGGATGCAACATCATTTTGTTCTGCTGTGCACTTAGCAATAAAGTTAATCTTCAATAACAACTAGGCCTCTTCTAGAAATTGACCTGGTGGACACCTGAATAATTATTACAAACTGTGTAGTACTTTCCTGCATTATTATCAACGTCTGATTGTGTCTTCTCTTTCCTTTTAAAATACTAAAACAAATATAATTGTGACGGCTCTATGATAATCACTCACTTTGATGACCAGACACATTTAGGCTTTTAAACTGTTGTAAGTGAACTATTCATCTTTCTAACAACATCTTTATCAGCCAATAGTAAATATAGTTATTTACCTGATTGTTAGCATGCTGTCTGTGAACCTCTGGACAAGTGCTTTAATGAAGACAGGGTCAATGTTCCTCTTCTGCAGCTGGCTGAAAAGCATGTCCACATTTGGCATGATCTTGTGGAACAGTGCCAGGAAAAAACAGAAAGCCTCGTCTTCGAGCATCCTCACAAAGCCCCCCGCCTCTCTGACAGTCGGGGCATCAAAGTTCCCAGAGTCTCTGATGGTCTGGAAACACGTTAGGAGGTCATCCCTGTACTCGTACACAGTGTTTACAGCGCGACTGTGGAAGTTCCACCGTGTTGTAGAGGCTCTGGGGAGTCTATGCGCAACCACTTCGTCAAGCACGGTGGTTCGCTTGGGAGACCTGGAGAAGAAAGCAGAAAATCCTGCAAGGTTGGAAAAGAAAGTGCCGATCCTGGGGATGCGTGAAGTAGCCTGCTGCATGATGAGGTTCAGCTGATGTGCATAGCAGTGGACGTAGTGCGCATTTTCGTACACATCCACTATTTTACGCTGCACTCCGCCGGTGGCTCCCCTCATCACACTTGCTCCGTCGTAAGCCTGGGCAATAAGTTTGGCCTTTTGTCCATGTGAGAGTATGGTGCTGAGCCTCTCCAGCAGCGCTGTAGCGATGGTGTCGGCGGTTGCGTTCTCGATCAAAATGAACTCGAAAAAACGCTCTTGGACGTTACTTTTAGCATCGATGTAGCGTATCACAAGCACCAACTGGCAGTGGGTGGAAACGTCCAGTCGTCTCGTCAGCTTGAATGGCGATAAAATCAGCACTCTTTACTTCCTCCAGGATGTAATCCTTAAGCACTGACAGCATACAGTCCAACAGCTCGTTCTGTATCGTCTTTGACATGCCCTTAAAAACGGTAGCTGTCTTCAGGTGCTCCTCCAGCACACTGTCGAGGGAGGCAACAAAATCCACTAAGCCCCGGAAAATGCCGGGGTTGTCCGAGGAGTCAGTCTCCTCGTGCCCACGCAAGGCCAACTCAAAAGCCCCACAGAACTTCACACAATCGATAATTTTGGATAGAATGTGCCTGTTTTTATCCACCTCCTCATTGTGTTTCCTCACCGCAATCCTGTGGCCGTCATCCAGCTGCGTAGCAATGTTCACCCTTCCTAATACAGCTAGCTTTACAGAGTTGTCCATGTGTGCCCTGGTGTTCTCATGTTTCTTTACCTTCTCTGACAGGTGCTTCATATCCCTCACTCCGGTACCTGTCCATGCTGAATCTGACCCCGTCGTTTTAAAAAGCAAGCACGGAAAGCAAAATAAAGCATTAGCATCAGTGCACCCAGCTAGCCAAGCCTTCCTGGTGTACCAGCTACGGGAGAAGCCGCGCATATACTGCTTCCCTTTCTCGCTAGCCTGCTGTCTGATTGAGAGGTCAGGTTGATCTGGGCCCAGCTCTTTCACCCGAACTTTCTCTGACAAAGTTCTCCTCTCAAACGGATCTTGGAGGAGAGATTTCACCGAGTTAGGGTTGGGTTTGGAGGAGTAACGCTTTGCGCCGCCATTGTCGTCTAGTAAAAATGGCGCCACTGGAGCCCGGTCCTTATTTTATCAGGGGCGAGCTTGGGGCGATAAAATAATCGCCCTCCTTGGATTCGAATTAAAATCGCTGATTAGCTACATTTTATGTCATACATTCATATCTTAAATTAGCAATTGGCTTAACTGCTACGTAGACCCGCCTCCTCGGGGCACTTTCTGTATCGCCCAGAGCTGACGAGGCGTTTGACAGGCAGAGGAAAGGTTGCGAATATGATTTTCTATCATATCTTACACATATTACTGTGTGCATTCCATATTTCAAACACACAAATATTGACATACTGATGTTTTTATTATTATTATTATTATTATTTATTTATTTTTTATTTATTTTTTTTTTTTAAGGGGGCGGCGCCCTAGCGCCCTCTATCGGCCAGCCGCCACTGGTAGTGTATTAAGATTATGTCTTTGTTAAATGTTTTTCATGAAGAAATGGAATGTTGGTTATGTTAGTATCAAAAGACAATGTTCACATACAATAGACAGGAAGTGTGTTGTAAACTGGTGATTGGCCAGAAGAGGGAGCCCATCTTGTTGCATTGTTTATAAATAGGGGTACACGAAGAAGAGCGGGCAGAGCAGCCATTAGAATTGGAGGACACTGCTCTCCAGACCTCGCGAGTCTGTCACTCATCCTGAAGCTTGTGATCTGAATAAACCTTATGATCAACGTTCCGTATGAGCAGACTCCTTTTGTTCATCAGCAATAATTGCCACCACTCACTCGATACGACAAATGGCGAGCTAGCCAGGAGTGGTTCTGCAATCCTTCTTTGCTGCATTTGGAGTCACCAAGCTAACTCAAGCTAACTTCGGTCTGGAGTCATGACCCGACTAAACACAGCTAAGTTGTTAGTTTTGTTACTGCTTGTGTACACTGGAGGAATGTACCATTATGACCGTGCCTCAGGTGGTGTTTTTGCTGATGACTGGGGTCTGGCTAATCATTATACAAATTTTAAAAATAGCGCAAAAGTGGTTAGAGTTTAGGGATTGTTTATAGAGATGTGTTGCTTGAATAGTAAGTCAAGAACAGTCGGGGCCAAGATATGTATACAATTTTAGAGCATTGCAGGTTTAGATAAGCCCTCGTGACGAACGGGGCGACCACAGGGTGGGCCAAAATCCTGGCAACGCATTATGAGTTTCAGGTCAGTCTGGGACTGGGGTTGGTGGGACATTTTCTTGGGGATGGCTTGCTCAGCTTCTGTCCGACGGGATATTTGCATTGGGGGGGATCGCTCGTAGAAATAGCCATACCCACGGCAGAATAAATTTAGGACAAACGAAACAGTACTCAATTAAAGACGCAATGCGGGGTTTGTTACATGTTGTAGGCCGCAGTTGGCTAAAGGCTAATGCTAATGCTAAATGCTGAATGTGTGTGGTGTCACAGTGTACCTAAAGCTACGGCTAAATGCTAATTGCTAAATGCTAATTGTGTTGCGTGCTACATGATAACTTTAACCTTAGAGGTCCACTGCGATGGATTCAAGCCTCTTAAACTTGTTTGTATGTGGTGGAACTGAAAGTTCTACGCAAATGTGAGCTCTGTTATGTGTAATTGTGTGAGTATAAGGTATAAAATAGTGACGCTGTAGCGTAATGTTATCGTTCTATTGTGTGGTAAGCATGGGCTTAAGGGGATGTGCGCATGCGCTTGATTTTACAGGGCTAAAACTACGACATGCGGTCGCGCTGAGCCTACAAAACAAAATGGTGGCTTAAGGTCATAGGTTTTTGGGGTTTCCCTTCAGGGGTGGAATAGCTACAGATAAAGAGAAGGTGGTCACGAATCTTTTAAATCGTTAAAGTAACTGTTATTCGAACGTTAAACTATTTGTTGAGATGTAGTAAATTTATAAATTAAATATATGTTGACGGAGTATAATTAATTGAATTAAATGACGGATTAAAATAAAATTAAAATGTTTTGAGCGATCTATTTATTCCTGGGTTCAGTTTTGTAGCAAATGTGAGTGGGGAATATTGAATGTGGATAACTTGGTTAAGTGTATAAACTTTAAATGCTTGTCTGTACCGTTTTCTTCCCTTGTTATATGAGGCTATAGAACGGAGCAAAGGAGAGAGAGGGGGGCTAACGTGTGACTGACGTGCGTCACGTGACAAGGTGTGACGAGGCAGAGTCAGACGATCGGATCAGATATCAGGCTAGTTCACAAAATATTTGATGACAATTTCACATAGGCTTGGCAAATACTATTTCATTAAAAATTGCATTTTGAGGCTCTGTGCATAACTGGGGTTTGATTGGAATTGGGTTGGGAATCAGGTACTGACATTATTCGGCAATTAAGATACTTGGGTGCATATTAAACAATGGAATTTATAAAAATCAAAGGGTTGTAAGGTTATAAGGCTTTGTTTTTGGGGGATTGCTTTGAAGTTGACTAACTACATTTACTTGCATTTGATGGGTTGTGGTAAGATAGCCAACACTAATTGATAAATTGGTGACATAGGAATAAAAATTGGTTTTAAATTATTCATAATTTTTAATTGGTTTTTTAATTGGTTTTTTATTTTTAATTAAATGGTTTTTGAATAAAACATTTAATTGAATTTTTTAATATTCATATTTTGGGTGATTTATTTAAAAAAAAAAAAATTTTTTTTTTTTTTTTTGGAGTTGTTAGGTTTATATTAATAATTAGAGGGGGGGAAGCCTTAGGCTATACAGTCTAAAATAAAATAATTCACGATAAAGGAATATAAAAGAGTAGTTACAATGGGGAGAAAGGACAGCAAGGCTAGAGGAAGGTGATTACACCGATTGATATAGGGGTAAAATAGTAATCCTTTAATTAAAGTAGGGTTAGAAAGTAGTGTTAGAAAAACTAATGGCAGAAGTTAGTACACCTTTCTCACATACGGATTCAGCAAAAAGTACAGCTTAGGGATGTTTATCCTCAGCTTTCAGTGATCATCCAGCAGGGTGATTGTTACATCAGAGATGAAGACGAATAATAGATAGAGGACAAGCAGAAACGACGATGAAGATGAATTCAAAACTCCAGAAGGAAGAAAATGTGATGTATGGAAGAGAAGAGTGAGGTTAAAGAGGATGAGGATGATGAAGATGAGTGATGATGAAGAGGTCATGCATGGGTGGATATGACTCTGTGATCAGAAGGAAGTTGGCAAGAGGAAAAAGAAGAAGGATACACGAGATTTGATCTCTGATGGAAGTTGAAGATGAAGAAAGCGATGAAGATTTGGAGATTAAGGGTGCTTTATGTTCAAGAGGATTTTATCCTACAATGACTAGCAAAGAAGAAATAGAGATATAGACTGATGCTAATCATGCCTGGATAAAGCAAATAGTTTAGAAGTAACACAGCTGAAGATACAGAAGAGGAGAAACTGCTGAGAAAAGGATCCCAAGAATTGGAGAAGAAGAAAGAACAGGACGAAGAAACTCTGAGAACTCAATCATACAACGGGTGGAGAAGAGAAGCTTTGGTTATGAAGAATCAGAGTGAACCAAATCAACAATCACTGTTACAGCTTCAACTGAACAATATCAAATGCAATTGTACCAGCCAAGGGGGTATCAGCTGTTCTATATCCAAAGCCAGTTTCTGGACAGACACAGAATTGAAGAGGACGAGAAGAAATAGGAGGAGGAAGATTTCAGCTACACTTCCAGCAACTTTCAGAAGACTGTTATAATTGTGGACAGATTGGGTACTTTACCTGTTAATGCAACAAGTCAGGAGGAAAAACAGAGAACATTTTTAAGGAAGATACAGGGGCAATTCAAGATCACCTGTTCTCCAGGTGAATCCTAAGAATTCTAGAGTGCTTAGAAGATCCGGAAGGGGGGTATCAGCTGAGAGCATCGATTAGAGAAGAAGAGAAAATAGCTAACAGTTGAAACAACCGACCATTAGAAGTGATAGTGAATAGGGGAAAACGTATCTGTGTTCAGCCTAAAGAGGTTAAACATCTCACTAATTGATAACTAATTAGGATAGGGATTTGAGGTAGTAAAACAGTTAATTACTCTTAAGGTACTAATATTAGAAGATACTGTTATTGCAGTGTTGGGAAGAGATGCATTGTTTAAATTGAATTGTACAATAAGATGTACACTAGACAACTGTCTATTAGACAATCTGTCTGAAAAGTTAAAAGGGGTGACTGTTTATTCTGGGTTACATTCTTACACTAAGAGATTTCAGGCTAGGCTAAAAGGTGTTTAGTCGTTTGCCAAGTCTGTGTGTAATGAGTCAGAAGCAGGTGGGGAACTTTCCCAATCACATATTCTAAAAATTTGGTGGTAAAGGGATGTGTGAATAAATCAGTGGAAAATGTTTTTAAAAGGTTAGGAGAGAAAAGATTACATTAAAATAAGTTAGGAGGACTAGGTTGAAGGAACTCTAAGACAGTAAGCTAAGTTTCAAAGTTAGTAGTAAGAGAGAGAGAGAACAGTAGTGAATGACACTTTAGAGTAGGAAGATCAAGGTAATTATAGGTGTATTTTGTGTAATCAAAAGTTTGAAAGTCAGGGATTATAGAGAGGACTGAGATTTGGGGAAAAAGTGACACTAGTGGTGATAGATGGAAGTACAAGCAAAGACAACTTTTTTCTTTGGGGAAAAACTAGGAGTAACTAAGGACATTAACACTTCAGTCTATTATAACAACAGTGAGAAGCAATTTAACTCTTTCAACATTGATAGGTATTAAAGCCATAAATATATCGCATTTGGTTATAAGGGAACCAATACAGCACCAATGTTAGGGAAAGAATACTTATTAGGGTTAGGATGGGGACGTTCCTCCCATATGGAGAGATAATTATGGAGAATAAGTATTGTTATCAGGACCAGATGTAGAAGCGGTGTCCCCTAGTCAAAGGAGGGATAGTTTGTACAACGATATGAAGTGGAAGAGGTTAGGAGTGACTGTTCACTTATTTGGCGTAATGTTACAGCGAAAGGTCTGGGAGAATATATGTATACTTATCTAGGGCAAGCATTAGAAGTTGTTCCGGTTAAGAATGATTGGTTAAAAGGCTATGTAATTCGTAAAGTGACGCTTATGATGGAAGATTTCAAATCTGTTGAAGTTTCACAGTCACCAAGGGAGTTCAGGAAGAATATGTTACAGTAGTCACTCCAACAGTGAATAATACACATAGGATAATGGGAACTTTTGCACTAGAAGTAATTAGGGTTGATACAGCAATTAAGTCAACTACTTTAATGGTAACTTTGGAAGGGATTAGTGATACGATGGCAATAGCAAATGTAGGGAGTATGACATCGACAACTTTTCTGAAAATAAATGGGGAATTTTAGACTCATGGGTTATGTTACGGATGGAGAGTGCTGTCAATGATAGTACGAATAGGGTTAAAATAGGAGAACAGATAGTAGTAGAGAGAATATAGATTCATCATGGAGGACAGGATGAGGTCTTTGATTTTAATGACAGACAGGGAGAGGTATCTGATCAGTACCGCTCGTTCTTCTGTTGTGGAAATTAGAGATAGATTAACTCATTCTGTAAGATCAGTGAGGAATCTTGAGGGTCCATGTCTGTTGAGAATTCCAGCACCAGACATGTTAGACGGTCGCGCGGCCTCTATCAGGTATGGGTCAGTCTTATGCTTTGTCATGGCTGTGGTATCAGCAACAGTCATTGACAGATAAAGTAATGTCGTTGTCAGAACAGTGGTTTAAGCCTAGGTTTAAGTGTTCTTGGTTAAATGAATTACCCTATGGGAATTGTTAAATGGGAAAGGAAAATCAGGTAACAACGGAACCCTGAAGTATTCAGGTGAAACATTGAGGGCTAAAAGTTGTTTTTGTTCTAATAAAACATATGAGGTAAAGGGTATGTTTATGGGAATATCAGATTGTGATGATTATATGATGACTTTGGATAAGCATGACCTTAAGGGTAGTAATGAGAAATATGTTACTTTTTATGTACCAGTTAGTAGGAACAGCAGGACTTTGATGGTTAAAAGATTAGCTTTTGACTGACAATGTGACTATTGGGAATTTTAGAGATATTTGGTGGGTTTGTGATGATAAAACGTATATATTCTTACCCTATGGATGGATAGGAGGTTGTTAATGTCAACGTTGAAGCTTCCATATGAGGCTTTTACTATTAAAAGAGGAGTAGCACCGAACACAGATCAATCTGAAACTAGAGTTCAAAATAGGATGAAAAGGGACATGTCATAGGCTTCAAGCCTATCATTGAAGGATAAGTCTAAGGGAGAAGGGGGGACTTTATTCATGGTATGGTGTAACATTTGGGAAGATCATATTGATAAATATTAGTTATACTTTGAGTCCAGATAGTTCAGATAATATCACTGGGGTTATAGATGCATTGAAGGAAATAAGGGATGCATTTGGAAGACTTGGTTGCAAAATCAGTTAGGCCCAGTAGGGGCAGTGATGGGTCAGATTTTAGTTTCAGCTTTGATAACACTGTGTGATGTTTGTAATTTGTTACTGACCTTTGAGAAAGCTATGATATTGAGATAGGTTGGAGAATGATGCCTGGAGACAACACTCAGATGCCGGTGTTGACTGTTCCTGATCTGGATAAAGATGGACAAGTGGAACTGATGGATAAATATCATTTTGGATTATTTGATGATTTTTCAAATTTTTTTTTTTCAATATTAGGGTGATGTTGGTATGATTTATGAATCAAAGGGGGGAATAGGTTTATGTGATTCATGCATCATTTATATATCAGTTTATACTCTTAGTTGATATTCATGTTTAATTTGAAAGTGTTTGTTTTGCAAAAGATACTGTTTGGTCGTTTCTTTTCTTCCAGAAGCATTTGGGGGAACATGTGACTCAAACAAGGACAATATGAAGGGACAATATGAAACAATATGACTGGAGGAGATGAAACAAGGAGGGTGTGGCCGATTCCATCATCAACAGTCCATTGGAAGAGGAGACTACGGGGAGATGAAGTGTAGTGGACTACATTCCAGTGTTTGCAATGAAATATAGACATGTGTAATACATAATTGTGTCATATTCTTAGGTATTAATTTTTGTAGAATGATGTTTGATGTTATTGAATACATGTGAGGATCTTAGATGTTTTTGTTTATTTCGGTGAATGCTTAGGGACAGAAAGTTTAGGCAGGGAGAGTTCCACTTTAAGGTCCAATGGGTTGACCAGCCTTAGAATGGATGTTTTTGGATAGTTGGTGACGCCCTCTTGTTTCTCGCTTCCGCATTGTCTCCGTGCTGCTGTGCTGTTTGCTGCTACTTGGCTACCTGCCAAACTATTCACGTTTTACTTTTAATAAACGTTTAATCAATCTCTGTGTTCAACAAATTTACCAACTTTTTAGTTTTGTCCTCACTCATCTTTTTCGTTAAACTTTTTTCACCCCGGACGTTTTATCCCGAGACAGAAGAGTCATTTTCCTGTGCGTTTTTGCTGCCAACTTTACTTTATTTTCCTTTTTTCCATCGCAACTTTTTTCCCTCATTCAACTTTTTCACTCCGGACGCTTTATCTGGACATGGTTCGTCAACATCTTCAACAGCGAAGCTAAGTAGTAACATTAACATGATGTCTTCTAATTGCAGTCGCTGTACTCATAATATACAGGAGAACGATCGCCTTACGGCGAGAATAGCTGTGCTACAAGCCCAGCTTCAGACGCAATCGTTAGGCAAGGGTAATTTCAGTGTAGGAAAGGAAGAAACAGCGTCTGTGCCACCAGTAAGTACAGATAGTAACGTTAGTATAAATCCCCCCGCACAGTCCCCGCGGCCGGACAACTTTCTCATGGCTTCTGGAGGGAAATACTGTTGGAATGCTCAACCGGTGTCGCTCATTCAGCCGACAGAAACTTTCAACCGGTTTTCCCCATTATGTAGCGAGTCGGAGTCTGAGTCTGAGTCTTCTCTTGTCTCTACTCCTCCCGTTACGGGGTCTGAGACGCCGAAGGCTCCCACCATTAGCTCTGACAAATTGAAAACCCTAGTCATTGGCGACTCCTTTACCCGCAGTATTAGACTTAAAACGAATCACCCAGCGATCATACACTGTTTACCAGGGGGCAGGGCTACCGACGTTAAGGCTAATCTAAAGATGGTGCTGGCTAAAGCTAAAACTGGCGAGTGTAGAGAATATAGAGATATTGTTATCCACGTCGGCACCAACGATGTTAGGATGAAACAGTCAGAGGTCACCAAGTGCAACATAGCTTCAGCGTGTAAATCAGCTAGAAAGATGTGTCGGCATCGAGTAATTGTCTCTGGCCCCTCCCAGTTAGGGGGAGTGACGGCTCTACAGCAGAGTCTCAGCACTCAATCGCTGGTTGAAAACTGTTTTCTGCCCCTCCCAAAAGATAGAATTTGTAGATAATTGGCCCTCTTTCTGGGACTCACCCACAAACAGGATCAAGCCTGACCTGCTGATGAGGGACGGACTCCATCCTAGCTGGAGGGGTGCTCTCATCTTATCTACCAACATAGATAGGGCTCTAACTCCTCTAGCCCCACAGTGAAATAGGGTGCAGGCCAGGCAGCAGGCTGTTAGCCAACCTGCCAGCTTAGTGGAGTCTGCCAATAGCACAGTCAGTGTAGTCAGCTCAGCCATACCCATTGAGACTGTGTCTGTGCCTCGACCTAGGTTGGGCAAAACTAAACATGGCGGTGTTCACCTTAGCAATCTTATTAGGATAAAGACCTCCTCCATTCCTGCCATTATTGAAAGAGATCGTGATACCTCACATCTCAAAATAGGGTTACTTAATGTTAGATCCCTCACTTCAAAGGCAGTCATAGTCAATGAACTAATCACTGATCATAATCTTGATGTGATTGGCCTGACTGAAACATGGCTTAAGCCTGACGAATTTGCTGTGTTAAATGAGGCCTCACCTCCTGGTTACACTAGTGACCATATTCCCCGTGCATCCCGCAAAGGCGGAGGTGTTGCTAACATTTACGATAGCAAATTTCAATTCTACAAAAAAAAATGGCGTTTTTCGTCTTTTGAGCTTCTAGTCATGAAATCTATGCAGCCTACTCAATCACTTTTTATAGCTACTGTTTACAGGCCTCCTGGGCCATGTACAGCGTTCCTCTCTGAGTTTCCTGAATTCCTATCAGACCTTGTAGTCATAGCAGATCATATTCTAATTTTTTGGTGATTTTAATATTCACATGGAGAAGTCCACAGACCCACTCCAAAAGTCTTTCGGAGCCATCATCGACTCAGTGGGTTTTGTCCAACATGTCTCTGGACCTACTCACTGCCACAGTCATACTCTGGACCTAGTTTTGTCCCATTGAATAAATGTTGTAGATCTTAATGTTTTTCCACAAAATCCTGGACTATCGGACCACCATTTTATTACGTTTGCAATCGCAACAAATAATCTGCTCAGACCCCAACCAAGGAGCATCAAAAGTCGTGCTATAAATTCTCAGACAACACAAAAATTCCTTGATGCCCTTCCAGACTCCTTCTGCCTACCCAAGGACGTCAGAGGACAAAAATCAGTTAACCACTTAACTGAGGAACTCAATTTAACCTTGCGCAATACCCTAGATGCAGTTGCACCCTAAAAACGAAAAACATTTGTCATAAGAAACTAGCTCCCTGGTATACAGAAAATACCCGAGCTTTGAAGCAAGCTTCAGGAAATTGGAACGGAAATGGCGCCACACCAAACTGGAAGTCTTCCGACTAGCTTGGAAAGACAGTACCGTGCAGTACCGAAGAGCCCTCACTGCTGCTCGATCATCCTACTTTTCCAACTTAATCGAGGAAAATAAGAACAATCCAAAATTTCTTTTTGATACTGTTGCAAAGCTAACTAAAAAGCAGCATTCCCCAAGAGAGGATGGCTTTCACTTCAGCAGTAATAAATTCATGAACTTCTTTGAGGAAAAGATCATGACCATTAGAAAGCAAATTACGGACTCCTCTTTGAATCCGCGTATTCCTCCAGGGCTTAGATGTCCTGGATCTGCACAGCTCTGCGAGGGCCTGGGATCGGGAGAGACACTTAAGTGTTTTAGTACTATATCTCTTGACACAATGATGAAAATAATCATGGCCTCTAAACCTTCAAGCTGCATACTGGATCCTATTCCTACTAAACTGCTGAAGGAGCTGCTTCCCTGTGCTTGGCCCTCCTATGTTGAACATAATAAACAGCTCTCTATCCACCGGATGTGTACCAAACTCACTAAAAGTGGCAGTGATAAAGCCTCTCTTGAAAAGCCAAACCTTGACCCGGAAAATATAAAAAACTATCGGCCTATATCGAATCTTCCATTCCTCTCAAAAATTTTTAGAAAAAGCTGTTGCGCAGCAACTCACTGCCTTTCTGAAGACAAACAATGTATACAAAATGCTTCAGTCTGGTTTTAGACCCCATCATAGCACTGAGACTGCACTTGTGAAGGTGGTAAATGACCTTTTAATGGCGTCAGACCGAGGCTCTGCATCTGTCCTCGTGCTACTAGACCTTAGTGCTGCCTTTGACACTATCGATCACCACATTCTTTTGGAGAGACTGGAAACCCAAATTGGTCTACACGGACAAGTTCTGGCCTGGTTTAGATCTTACCTGTCGGAAAGATATCAGTTTGTCTCTGTGAATGGTCTGTCCTCCGACAAATCAACTGTACATTTCGGTGTTCCTCAAGGTTCCGTTTTAGGACCACTATTGTTTTCACTATATATTTTACCTCTTGGGGATGTTATTCGAAAACATAATGTTAACTTTCACTGCTATGCGGATGACACACAGCTGTACATTTCAATGAAACATGGTGAAGCCCCAAAATTGCCCTCGCTAGAAGCCTGTGTTTCAGACATAAGGAAGTGGATGGCTGAAAACTTTCTACTTTTAAACTCGGACAAAACAGAGATGCTTGTTCTAGGTCCCAAGAAACAAAGAGATCTTCTGTTAAATCTGACAATTCATCTTGATGGTTGTAAAGTCGTCTCAAATAAAACTGTGAAGGACCTCGAGCGTTACTCTTGACCCTGATCTCTCTTTTGACGAACATATCAAGACTGTTTCAAGGACAGCTTTTTTCCATCTACGTAACATTGCAAAAATCAGAAATTTTCTGTCCAAAAATGATGCAGAAAAATTAATCCATGCATTTGTTACTTCTAGGTTAGACTACTGCAATGCTCTACTTTCCGGCTACCCGGATAAAGCACTAAATAAACTTCAGTTAGTGCTAAATACGGCTGCTAGAATCCTGACTAGAACCAAGAAATTTGATCATATTACTCCAGTGCTAGCTTCCCCTACACTGGCTTCCTGTTAAGGCAAGGGCTGATTTCAAGGTTTTACTGTTAACCTATAAAGCGTTACATGGGCTTGCTCCTACCTATCTTTCCGAGTTGGTCCTGCCGTACATACCAATACGTACGCTACGGTCACAAGACGCAGGCCTCCTAATTGTCCCTAGAATTTCTAAGCAAACAGCGGGAGGCAGGGCTTTCTCCTATAGATCTCCATTTTTATGGAACAGTTTGCCTACCCATGTGAGAGACGCAGACTCGGTCTCAACCTTTAAGTCTTTACTGAAGACTTATCTCTTCAGTAGGTCATATGATTGAGTGTAGTCTGGCCCAGGAGTGTGAAGGTGAACGGAAAGGCTCTGGAGCAACGAACAGCCCTTGCTGTCTCTGCCAGGTCGGTTCCCCTCTCTCCACTGGGGTTCTCTGCCTCTAACCCTGTTACAGGGGCTGAGTCACTGGCTTGCTGGTGCTCTTTCATGCCGTCCCTAGGAGGGGTGCGTCACTTGAGTGGGTTGAGTTACTGACGTGATCTTCCTGTCTGGGTTGGCGCCCCCCCTTGGTTTGTGCTGTGGTGGAGACCTCTGTGGGCTATACTCGGCCTTGTCTCAGGATTGTAAGTTGGTGGTTGAGGATATCCCTCTGGTGGTGCGGGGGGCTGTGCTTTGGCAGAGTGGGTGGGGTTATATCCTTCCTGTTTGGCCCTGTCCGGGGTTTCTTCGGATGGGGCCACAGTGTCTCCGGACCGCTCCTGTCTCAGCCTCCAGTATTTATGCTGCAGTAGTTTATGTGTCGGGGGCTGGGGTTAGTTGGTTATACCTGGAGTACTTCTCCTGTTTTATCCAGTGTCCTGTGTGAATTTAAGTATGCTCTCTCTAATTCTCTCGTTCTCTCTTTCTCTCTGAGAACCTGAGCCCTAGGACCATACGTCAGGACTACCGGGCATGCTGACACCTTGCTGTCCCCAGTCCGCCTGGCCTTGCTGCTATTCCAGTTTCAACTGTTCTGCCTGCGTGTTACGAAACCCCTACCTGTCCCAGACCTGCTGTTTTCAACTCTTAATGATCGGCTATGAAAAGCCAACTGAGAGACCTGAGCCCTAGGACCATACGTCGGGACTACCGGCCGTGGTGACTCCTTGCTGTCCCCAGTCCGCCTGGCCTTGCTGCTATTCCAGTTTCAACTGTTCTGCCTGCGGTTATGGAACCCCTACCTGTCCCAGACCTGCTGTTTTCAACTCTTAATGATCGGCTATGAAAAGCCAACTGAGATTTATTCCTGATTATTATTTGACCATGCTTGTCACTTATGAACATTTTTGAACATCTTGGCATGGTTCTGTTATAATCTCCACCCGGCACAGCCAGAAGAGGACTGGCCACCCCTCATAGCCTGGTTCCTCTCTAGGTTTCTTCCTAGGTTTTGGCCTTTCTAGGGAGTTTTTCCTAGCCACCGTGCTTCTACACCTGCATTACTAGCTGTTTGGGGTTTTAGGCGGGGTTTCTGTACAGCACTTCGAGATATTAGCTGATGTAAGAAGGGCTATATAAAATAAAATTGATTGATTGATTGATTGATAGGATTTTGTTTGCAGGGGCTTACATGTGTATTTAATTGCATCATAGTTTCAAATGCATTTACATGGTTAATGAGTTTATCTGGAGTACCGACGGTGGTTGCCTGGGGCAGAGGGACCGTGAGAGAATTTTACTGTCTTGATTGATGGATGGATATCTGAAAAGATGGCTGCCGGACAGTTTTTCGCTCTTACACTCCATAGAGATTTGTTCATATTTCATAGTAATGTATTCACACTTCATAAACAGTTATTTCATAAGAAAGGTATTTACACTCTAGAGAAGAATGTTTTTGGTTTAATGTTAAAGATACTCAATAAGATAAATGGTTACTAGTCATAATCCTATTGTTGTCGAGACTTTTTAGTTTTGTCTCGAAGGGGGGAATATGTAGTGTATTAAGATTATGTCTTTGTTAAATGTTTTTCATGAAGAAATGGAATGTTGGTTATGTTAGTATCAAAAGACAATGTTCACATACAATAGACAGGAAGTGTGTTGTAAACTGGTGATTGGCCAGAAGAGGGAGCCCATCTTGTTGCATTGTTTATAAATAGGGGTACACGAAGAAGAGCGGGCAGAGCAGCCATTAGAATTGGAGGACACTGCTCTCCAGACCTCGCGAGTCTGTCACTCATCCTGAAGCTTGTGATCTGAATAAACCTTATGATCAACGTTCCGTATGAGCAGATTCCTTTTGTTCATCAGCAATAATTGCCACCACTCACTCGATACGACAATTGTGTCACACCCTGGCCGAGGAGGGCTGCGACTAAACTCAGTTCAGTAACAGGGGCGTCAATAGATCAACACAAACAATTTAAAATAGGCTACTAAAATCATTCAAATCCAGATTAAAAGGAAAATGCAGTTTAGCGCTATTTGAGGGTTACTTTAGGACCATGCGGACACCTGGGAGAAGGAGGGAAGGCTGGCTAGCTTTAGGGAGAGCAGAGATCTGTATATAATGCCGAGATGCTCATGTCTCCACCCTAACAATGGGAGTCGATGTCCCAAAGCCAGGAAGGCAGGCGACAAAATAAACCCATAGAAACGCGTTGGGCTTATTTTGTACAGATTTTGGCAAGAGGGAAACCTCTCGCTTTGCCTCTTCCTCTCTGTGGAGAGCACAGGAGGTTGTCAAGGTGTAGTGGAATGGAATGGCATCTAACACATGGAAACCATGTGTTTGATGTATTTGATACCATTTTGCTCCAGCCATTACCACGAGCCCGTCCTCCCCAATTAAGGTGCCACCAACCTCCTATGGTGGAGAGCGCATTGATGCAGCTGCAGGGAACAGTAGGACTTTATCTCAACACATTGCAGAGGTAAAGATGGCTGTAGTAGATTGCTTTGGCTAGGTAACTGCTGTTTGACTTGACATGAAACTAAACTAGCGTTTTAATCCCGGTGCTGAACTTCTAATACTAATTCTTGTATTATGTGTTTGTAGAATGTTAAGTCAAATAAAATAAAATGGTATTGGTCGCGCACACATACTTTGCACATCTTATTGCGGGTGTAGTGAAATGCTCCAACAGTGAAATAATAGCTAACAATGCAAAACAATACACATATGTATATGATGGTGTGTATAAAAATTATGGACAGTATATGAATATAAAAGGTGTGTACAGCAGAGGTGGCTGGTGGTAGGAGCTATAGGAGGACAGGCTCATTGTATAGGCTGGAATGGAATCAATAGAATGGAGTCAAATACATTTCCATGTGTATGGTACCATTCCATTGATAGCATTCCAGCCATTACAATGAGCCTGTCCTATAGCTCCTCCCACCAGCCTCCTCTGGTGTACAGAAATAGTTATGATGAGCATATAACTACTAGAATACAGTATGGAGTCAATTCAGCAGTTTTCCAAATTGCATTTTAGAGTTTATTTTAAATTGTGTATTATGCAGTAAATTAGCTTATTTTTATTTATTTTAATCCTTGGGGTGGAGGAAGCATTTCAACATTATCTTTAACTTAAATCATTATCTCATCAAGGTATTACTTCACAGCAAACACCGCCACTTCCCTCTCATCTGCATCTTCTCCTGCGCGGCCACACCTCAAACAAAGAAAACAACAGTTACAAACGGAGCCAATCACATAGAAAGCCAATCACATTGCTCCATGAATCAATCCATTAGGAACACTCAATTAGGGTAAAAGCATGCACAGTAATTAAGGGCATTTGTCACACCTGTGACAGTTTTTATATGGAGAAAGTTACCCCAACAATATCTGGGCTGCATTCAGTAAGTTGTTCTGAAACGTTAAATTGAATGGAAACGGTGCTGTACTGAACGACCAGAAAAACGGGGAGGGGTTGGGTTGTGGGCTGGGGAACGTTGTCAACATGGCCAATGCAGTTTAAATATGTCACTCATTGCTTCAAGCCACACCTTGCCACACCCACCAATTGAGAGCAATCGTACTGTACCTCAGTCTGTTCAAGAACGTACAAGAACATTCAGTACATTTACATTTACATTTTAGTCATTTAGCAGACGCTCTTATCCAGAGCAACTTACAAATTGGTGCATTCACCTTATGATAGCCAGTGTGACAACCACAAGGATTAATTTTATACTATCCCAGGTATTCCTTAAAGAGGTAGGGTTTCAAGTGTCTCCGGAAGGTGGTCAAACCGTTCAGTACAAACCGTTCCGCTACGTAACAATGTTCAACCAAACTGAACGCACCTCTGATCAAACCGCATTTCTGTACAGACGCATCATTATGATGACATCATTTATAACAACATAGTCCTGCCCTTATTAATTACAGTAATCAACAGTTGCAGTAACTTGGAATTGTCACATTGGAAGTCCATAATTTGCTACCTTTGTTGTCAGTAAGGTATGTATTCTTATCATTTAAATAACTGAATGTGTTTTTGGTAATGCAAAATTGACAATGATATTCCATTCCATGCAGAGAAAGATAATGACAATTCATGATCCTTAAGGACGAACAGGAGGTTCCATTCTACCTCACAATGAGGCCCGTCACCGATTGGCTAATGGCAAAGAGGCACTTCATCGATGAGTGAGTGAAGCTTTGAGTATGATCTGCTATATAATATATCTATTTTATACATTTTATGATACACAAGACTTGACACATCAGTAAAGCTAGAAGGTGTATCAAATGTATTGTTGTTCCGTAGTTTTGATAGGCCTACATGATTGTTTGATGATACTCCTCTCACAGTAGGCCCTCCCTGGCCTAGTGTCTTCTGGCTTTTGTTTTTTTCCTTTCAATTAAGACCTTTTTCCTTTCAATTAATAGACAACCAGGTGAGGGGAGTTCCTTACTATTCAGTGACCTTAATTCATCAATCAAGTGCAAGGGAGGCCGAAAACAGGCAGAAACTCAGCCCTTCGTGGAATCATCACTGTCTTCGTCAGTGAGGGCATCAACGCCAAGGTGGCGGTGGAGATCAAGTGTTCTGGAAAATAAAGTTCATTCTTTTTTTATTGTTCAAACATGTATTCCAATTGTAAAATGATGCATCAACTAGGTGGACTCCAATTACATACTCTGCCAGAGACTCATCGAGTGCCTGTGTCTCCACCACAAGGCCGTGAACCTCGAGTTCTGCCATCTGTAATACGTAAGCAACAACATGATGGAGTTGAACATCTTCATTCAGACCCTTGGGTCAGAACCTTGAACACACAGGTTACGTATTTAATTAAGGCAACGACTTACGGAGCAGACATACTCCAGGTGTCAGAATCCCTCTGAGCCTGGCGCCATTGTGATGGGAACGATCCATTCGCTCAGATCCAAGACGTTCCTGAAGGCATTGCTGCAATAAAATATAGGATTTTGTTCCGTAGCTCTTTACACTCATGCCCGGCAACTTCTGTGAATGTTTTGTTGTCTGAGTGAGGAAAATGCTGGAAATTTAAGAGGACTATGCATTTTGAAGGATGAGAAATTGAGGATCATAATGAATACCACTTTGATGTCATACAAGCAAGCAAAACACCTGTGAGTCCAAATGTGCACTTAACATTTCCATATCATAAAACTCACGTCATACACAGTGTCAACGTTTATGATCACTATGTTTGATGTACAGTTACAAGACAACATGGCGCCATACCCTGGTTTATTCTGTTTGTCTATTGTGAAGAAAATGTTGGTTGTGAAGACTCCTTTCTATGCGCACCAAAATTATCATCTCTTTCCCTGAATTGCATTGTGAAAGCATAATACTAATATCATATTTTATAACGTCGCTAGTCATGTTGGCAATAGAACAAGCTTTCAAATGATGCCCACCTGACCCAAATTGCTATTTTATAATGGACCGTTTCTGGATTGCATAAACAACAACAGTAATTGTGTGATGGCGAGGACGCAGTGTTCCAAACACGACTACAAATGTGCTTGCTCTAGTTCCTCAATGGCACAGCTAGGAGAGCTCAAAAAGCACCTTATAATTGAAGACTCTTCTTTGAGTCATAAAAGTGCATTGAAATTACTTAGGAAACTGTGCACACTTTGGAGAGGTGTGTGGCCACTTGGAGACACCAGTTAGTCCTCTCACTCAAACCCTTGTAATTGTTTTGTTTTATGTTGCACCTACCCCATCATGTTACTGTTTGTATTCAGAGTATTTTCAGATTTAGTTAACATTTCTGCTTCTGCTATTGTTGTATCCTCACCTTTGGTCTAATAATTTTCCCATTATCTACAAACGTTTCCCTTTCAATTGCTACCATGCTTATGCATTTCATATTTCTTCTGTAAAGAAACATTTCAATTCAGCCTAATCCATATAGGCCAATTCCCACAAGTGTAAAAGGTTAATATACCACAACCACAATTTCCCATGTGTTTTGGAATTTAAGTATGGAGAGGGTTGAGGTACCTCAGCAAGTCCAGACCCTCTGACCCGATGCCTTGGCGGAAGCCCTTTGAGTCGTACACTCTGATCTACTTGGAGGCACCATCGAAGATTTGTAGAATATATTAAATACATGCGCATCTCATGAGACCTCAGGCACCAGCCATTTTGAATGACATGGAAATTAGTCTTAGGTCTTCAACGTGTCGCATATATCATTAAGTGGACACGCACCCAAACGATGTAAGGGTCCCCTTTCTCAGGATCAGCTCTCACACACTGAGGAAGAAGGACCTTGCTGTTTGTTTGAACATCCTGTTTGGGTTTAGAGTTTATAAGGATTTAAATACTTTCGCAAATAAATTACTAAATATGAATCAGGAGAGGGCAGTCATTTGAAAAGGTGGTAAATTAATTAAGTTCAGTCAACCTGCATTTCATACCTTCAGGTAACAAGACAGGACATGGATATGAAGTTTGTCTAACTGCGCAATCAGGATATGAATGCACACACGGAAAGTGTTTTCACCTATTGAGAGAAATTGTTACACTGTAAGTACATGGTGTACGAGGGGAGATGTTTGCGTTAGACATTACATTAATTTCTACACTTCTGATACATTTGTATACTCACATCCTTGGTCTCAATTTCTGCTGCTAGCTCCGTTTCTTCTTCTAGCTGGGCAAACCTTGTATCTATATATGGATCTGTTGAGCTGAAAAAGAAAAAGTGACAAACATAGCACTTGCATGGTTATGATTCAAAACGGTTAGACTTTTCATGACCAATGTTTGACATCAGTGACAGTAACACTACGTACATCGTTTGCAAACTCCCCTCCCCGGTCAGTGATGATGTTGTCCACAAGTCCAAAATCAAGAAGTTTGTTGATGACTATTGAAGTGAACTGGTTACCAGACACAGTTCTCTTCTCAAAAGGGCATATGAGATCAATGCCCAGGATAGACCATGCCTGTCTAACTTTGATAGGATGCACCAAAGGGGCCCTAGCCTAGCATTTGGTTTGGTACAGCAGCGGTTAATATAAGCCTCGCTGTGTGCCAATCCGACCTATACAACATGTTACAGTTTTTTTGTTTGTCATCTCCACCTGCCATGCATATGAATGTGACGAGACTGACAGCTTCTCTGATCCAAGCGAATTAATTTATCAGGATCATTATTATAATGGCTTTATCCAAACAATTGGCAATAGAAACTAAGGTAAAACAAATGAAAATGCACATAGTTTGCTGTCATTTCAGCTACTTGATGTGATTGCTGTAACACTGAATAACCGCGATACGGATTGAATTGGCTAGCTAGCAAAGCAGAAGTAACGTTAGCTTGTGATTACTTGTGAGAGAGAAAGATAGAAAGTTAGCACTTACCTAGTAGATCGTTTCCTTCAGCAGATGTTCCCAGGTACTGTTTTGAGATAGCTGTCTTCAACAAATACATGCACTGTCAATCGAAAAAGTAGCGCCAAGACTTTGCAATCGCATACAAAACTCCTCACATCAACCCTCAGCACTTTGAAGTGCGAGTCCGGATTGGCAGATGTAGCAAATGCACGCACCCACATAAATGTTTTTCGAGGTCTAGGGAGGGTATGAGAGAGAGACATCCGCACGAGCTCAGCCAACCACACAAAGAGATGCGCGTGCTATGAGAAATTTTACAACATGATGTCACAATCAGAACAATCAGAACTATCAGAACGACGCTGTCCACAACCAAGCTTAAAGAGGGAGTGAAGAGCTTCAACCTCCTTGGGTTCGACAGTTCTTTGTTTGAGTCCAAGGCCACTTGACGGCCAACCGCCCAGTGATCCCAGACTCTCAGCATGCTTATAGAGAAGGGCACTTAACATGTACTGCACTG
Source organism: Coregonus clupeaformis (assembly GCF_020615455.1). Lineage (NCBI taxonomy): Eukaryota > Metazoa > Chordata > Actinopteri > Salmoniformes > Salmonidae > Coregonus > Coregonus clupeaformis. The sequence goes on along the minus strand of NW_025534473.1, from coordinate 118,663 downwards.
ACACGAATGACTGATGATTGGTTGAAAGAAATTGATAATAATAAGATTGTGGGAACTGTGCTGTTAGATTTCAGTGCAGCCTTTGATATTATTGACCATAACCTGTTGTATAGGGAAAACGTATGTGTTATGGCTTTTCAACCTCTGCCGTATTGTGGATTCAGAGCTATCTAATAGAACTCATAGGGTTTTCTTTAACGGAAGCTTCTCTAATGTCAAACATGTCAAGTGTGGTGTACCGCAGGGCAGCTCTCTAGGCCCTCTTTTCTATTTTTACCAATGACCTGCCACTGGCATTAAAACAAAGCATGCGTGTCCATGTATGCTGATGATTCAACCATATACACATCAGCAACCACAGCTAATGAAGTCACTGAAACCCTTAACAAAGAGTTGCAGTCTGTTTTGGAATGGGTGGCCAGTAATAAACTAGTCCTGAACATCTCTAAAACCTAAGAGCATTGTATTTGGTACAAATCATTCCCTAAGTTCTAGACCTCAGCTGAATCTGGTAATGAATGGTGTGGCTGTTGAACAAGTTGAGGAGGTTAAATTACTTGGTGTTACCTTACATTATAAACTGTCATGGTCAAGCCATATTTACTGAACAAAAACAATTTCAAAGATTTTACTGAGTTGCAGTTCATATAAGGAATTCTGTCAATTGAAATAAATTAATTGGGCCCTAATCTATGGATTTCACATGAATGGGGATACAGATATGCATTTGAGAGAAATAAGCTTTTTGTGCATATGGAACATTTCTGTGATCTTTTATTTCAGCTCATGTTTCATGGGACCAACACTTTACATGTTGCATTTATATTTTTGTTCAGTGTAGATTCAATGGTTGAAAAGATGGGGAGAGTTCTGTCTGTAATAAAGAGATGCTTTGCGTTTTTGACACCACACTCCACAGAGCAAGTCCTGCATGCTCCAGTTTTATCTTATCTTGATTATTGTCCAGTCATATGGTCAAGTGCTACAAAGAAAGACCTAGTTAAGCTGCAGATGGCCCAGAACAGAGCATCACGTTTTGCACTTCATTGTAAATAGAGGGTTAATAAACTCAGCCAAAAAATAAACGTCCTGTCACTGTCAACTGCGTTTATTTTCAGCAAACTTAACATGTGTAAATATTTGTATGAACATAACAAGATTCAACAACTGAGACATAAAATGAACAAGTTTCACAGACATGTGACTAACAGAAATGGAATAATGTGTCCCTGAACAAAGGGGGGGTCAAAATCAAAAGTAACAGTCAGTATCTGGTGTGGCCACCAGCTGCATTAAGTACTGCAGTGCATCTCCTCCTCATGGACTGCACCAGATTTGCCCGTTCTTGCTGTGAGATTCTTGCTGTGAGTTACCCCACTCTTCCACCAAGGCACCTGCAAGTTCCTGGACATTTCTGGAGGGAATGGCCCTAGCCCTCACCCTCCGATTCAACAGGTCCCAGATGTGCTCAATGGGATTGAGATCCGGGCTCTTCGCTGGCCATGGCAGAACACTGACATTCCTGTCTTGCAGGAAATCACGCACAGAACGAGCAGTATGGCTGTTGGCATTGTCATGCTGGAGGGTCATGTCAGGATGAGCCTGTGTAGTATCTGAGGTTTTCATATTGTTGGTTAGATGAACTTTGCTCTGCTTTGCTGAAACATCTGGAAAGTGTTACTATAGGGGCCCCCTAAGACAGAGGACATTGGGATATGTGGAGGACAGGGATTGGTCTATTCAAAACACGCCATCTTATGTTACATAGGATATATACCATGTTTGAACAAAGGAAGGGGAGAGTGATCATATTTGAGATTGGGTTTGTTGCTCTCCAGATTCTGCAGAAGTCTGTAAATTGATGCTGAAATCTTTGATATAATAAACCATTATAATCAAGTACAGTGTCAGCGGATTTCTTATCAACACATCATCGCAGCATTGTTCGGCCACCACACCTGCAGGAAGGGTACCACATGAGGGAGGAGGATGTCTTCCCTGTAACACACAGCGTTGAGATTGCCTGCAATGACAACAAGCTCAGTCCGATGATGCTGTGACACACCGCCCCAGACCATGACGGACCGTCCACCTCCAAATCGATCCCACTCCAGAGTACAGGCCTCGGTGTAACGCTCATTCCCTCGACGATAAACGCGAATCCGACCATCACCCCTGGTGAGACAAAACCGCGACTCGTCAGTGAAGAGCACTTTTTGCCAGTCCTGTCTGGTCCAGCGACGGTGGGTTTGTGCCCATAGGCGACGTTGTTGCCGGTGATGTCTGGTGAGGACCTGCCTTACAACAGGCCTACAAGCCCTCAGTCCAGCCTCTCTCAGCCTATTGCGGACAGTCTGAGCACTGATGGAGGGATTGTGCGTTCCTGGTGTAACTCGGGCAGTTGTTGTTGCCATCCTGTACCTGTCCCGCAGGTGTGATGTTCGGATGTACCGATCCTGTGCAGGTGTTGTTACACGTGGTCTGCCACTGCGAGGACAATCAGCTGTCCGTCCTGTCTCCCTGTAGCGCTGTCTTAGGCGTCTCACAGTATTGACATTGCAATTTATTGCCCTGGCCACATCTGCAGTCCTCATGCCTCCTTGCAGCATGCCTAAGGCACGTTCACGCAGATGAGCAGGGACCCTGGGCATCTTTCTTTTGGTGTTTTTCAGAGCCAGTAGAAAGGCCTCTTTAGTGTCCTAAGTTTTCATAACTGTGACCTTAGTTGCCTACCATCGGTAAGCTGTTAGTGTCTTAACGACCGTTCCACAGGTGCATTAATTGTTTATAGTTCATTGAACAAGCATGGGAAACAGTGTTTAAACCCATTACAATGAAGATCTGTGAAGTTATTTGAATTTTTACTAATTATCTTTGAAAGACAGGGTCCTGAAAAAGGGACGTTTCTTTTTTTGCTCAGTTTATATACAGTTGAAGTCGGAAGTTTACATACACTTTGGTTGGAGTCATAAAAAACTTGTTTTTCAACCACTCCACAAATTTCTTGTTAACAAACTATAGTTTTGGCAAGTCAGTTAGGACATCTACTTTGTGCATTACACAAGTAATTTTTCCAACAATTGTTTACAGACAGATTATTTCACTTATAATTCACTGTATCACAATTCCAGTGGGTCAGAAGTTTACATATACTAAGTTGACTGTGCCTTTAAACAGCTTGGAAAATTCCAGAAAATTATGTAATGGGAAACAGTGTTTAAACCCTTTACAATGAAGATCTGTGAAGCTATTTGGACTTTTTACGAATTATCTTTGAAAGACAGGGTCCTGAAAAAGGGATATTTCTTTTTTTGCTGAGTTTACTAATACTATGCATGCCAGTCTCTCTTGGCTATGAGTTGAGGAAACACTGACTGCATCACTTCTTGTTTTTAGAAGAAACAATGTTGGAAATTCCAAATTGTTTGCATAGTCAACTTACACACAGCACAAACACACACTTACCCCAACAGACATGCCACCAGGGGTCTTTTCACAGTCCCCAGGTCCAGAACATGGAAACGTACAGTATTATACAGAGCCATGAGTGCATGGAACTCCCTTCCATCTTATAAAGCGCAAGTGAACAGCAAAAAACGAATAAAGCAACACCTCACAGCACAATGCCTCTCCCCGATGTGACCTACTAGTTGTGTGTATGTACTGACATAACTGATAGATGCACACACACACCACGTTAATGTTTTTAAATGTATGTAAATTGTAAAGTATTTTGTCTGTAATGTATTTTTCGTTATCTGTCGGACCCGAGTAAAAGTAGCTGTCGCCGTTGGATTCAGCTAAAGGGGATCCTAATAAATCAAATCAAATAGGACAGTGGAGAACGAATTTCAATATTAAAACAATTTTGCAAATGTCGAGAGACAGACAGCAACGTTCGTACACCCCCCCCCCCGTTGTTGCAAACCAAATGTTAGGCTATAGGCAAGGAGAAATAATGTCTAGATGCTTTTTACAGTGGCGATCAAGTTAATTAATTGGCTGGCTGGGCTGATGGGACAGTGGATGTGCAGGGATTTCTCAGATGGAACAGAAAACAAGATGCCCATTTTTGCGTCATAGGTCTCACCGTGCTAAACCGGTTCTTTAGTATGGCTTAGAGCGGGTGTCAACCAATCACAATGCTTGTTTTGACCAACCCGTTTTAGAAGACACAATACCACCTCAGCCTTAAGTATTCTGATTAAGAATACGATTTATACATTCAGAAAAAGTTTTACTTTTAAGACACACTTCTCTCTCAACGTGTCTCTCCAAAATAAATAACTAGTAGAGTGTGTGAGAATAGGGGTACAGCCTGCGCTCCATATTCATATGCTCTGTGTGTTTGGTCACTCACTGTGGTTGGTTTCTGAAAATGATAGGCGTGTTAAAGAGAAGCACATATGTTCCCCTAGGGTGTTGGGTATGGTTTCGCATGTGTCTGCTGCCACCACATCAGAAGCCACTGTCACCAGCAGCACACTGAGGTCTGGTTTACAGGGTAAGTGTCTGTGTGACACTTATAGAGTACTTGACTTATGGTTATGATTGTAGAATATAGTATGTCAAAAACAACTTAATCATGTTGCTCATGTATATTGAAACTATTTATTGACAAGAGTAGCTTAAAAGTGATTAGATAGAAACATATAATATATTATAAGTAAGCCATATAACTGAACATCACCAATGTGTACCACATACATATATACAACATAAATACACATGTTGAATATCACATGACTTTATAAATTATCTATTACAATTTTGATTAAAAGGCAGTAAACAGTGAGAATTATATTTGCCTCCCTCAAAAAAATACCTTACACATTAACAGGTATTCAAAGTGAAAATACCTGTTAGGAAGGCCTCCTGTAGCTCAGTTGGTAGAGCATGGCGCTTGCAATGCCAGGGTCGTGGGTTCGATTCCCACGGGGGGCCAGTATGAAAAATGTATGCACTAACTGTAAGTCGCTCTGGATAAGTGAGAGTGCTAAATGACTAAAATGTAAAACAGTGACTTGTAGAGTAAGACGAATACTACATCACTTGGTAAAAATGAATCATTGTTTTTCCAACCACAAGACGCACTCATTACTCCGCATCAGTATGAAAACAATGTACTCAGACCAATAGTAACAAACATAATTGATTTGGTTAAAGCTACTCTTTCAACTAAAATAATACAGTATGTAAAAATGGCTTATGTCCTTGTTTTTACTTTGACGCTCTTTTGACACTGTGGCAGACACCATGCACAGAAACAGCTTCCTGAGTGGTTGGACGGAAAGTACTGTAGTTGAGTCTTCCAGTGACCTAAAAACACTACAGCCTACAGCATTGTTTAGAGCTGAAACCAATATAAATCTTATGACCTGATGTACTGTTATTGAAAAAAATTGTAAGACGAAGACTTTCCATAGAAATTTTTATTAAAAACACGCATGCACGGTGTGGCGACACACACGCACGCACACACAAACAACCATACAACCACTAAGTATTGCGCAGAGGATAGAATTGTGAAATATAGCTAGATAGGCTTTTCAATTCTGAGAAAGCAAAGAAGCAATATTCAGAGAAAGCATTTGAAGATGCTACTCAGTAGTCCTACGTCCTCCTTTGGTAGACACAGAATAGGGGTCTGATTCTACCTGCTGTGTGGCTGGTGGAGGAAAGCGATTCTTGCGCATGTCTACATAGATCGAGTCAGGAAAGACCTGGGGTGTGTATCCTCCCTGGTTACAGCACCTCTTCACCTGTGAAACAGGAATGTTGCTTCATTCATATCTTCTAATGCGCTACAATCAATCAATAATTTTTACTAATTCAACCACTTTAATTATTCTTGGACATTGATTTCAAAAATAATGCATCTGAATTGCCCTTTGTCCATTTCAGTCACTACGATGACTGGCATTGAAAGGACATTGTGTTTTGACAGAGTTTAGAACAAAATGTAGATCTGCATACTGTTATTATGCTCCCAAAGTGTTTAGTAGGACTAGGACAACTTGTTAATAAAGGACAATGTTTTGAAAGAGTTAGACAGATACATGTGATTGACCCATCACCCGGGCAACCTTCAGCACACTCACCTGTGGAGCGACCCAGATGAGGAAGATGACAGCACACAGCAGGATGGTCAAGATGCTGGTGATGATAATGATGTTTACCCAGCCAGATAAGCACGGCTTCTCGTCGGCTGGGTGAAAGGGGGTCAGCGTTACCGCAGTAGCTGTAGGGCATGGCAGCTGTAGGGCATTGTCTATGTAAGACATTACCAAATGGGGAAATCTAATCAGTATGCTGCAGCACTCACACAGAATAACTATCAGAGACAGAATTTTACAAAAGAAAAGCCACTGAAGAACAGTGTTTCTCGGCTTATTTGTATCTGGACTAGCAGGCTATGGTTGTTTAGATTGAAACTAACACTTGAGAGCTAACTAAATAGGTCTGGAATACCTCAGGGACCGCTGCCAGTCCATGAACCACAGATTGATCAACACTAGTCTGGATTCTAGATTACACTATTTTTGTCAGCATGTGAAATTGACTGTCCATTTAGAAGAGGCAGGTAGCTTAGTGGTTAAGAGCATTGTGCCAGTAACCGAAAGGTCACTGGTTCTAATCCCTGAGCCGACTAGGTAAAAAATCTGTCAATGTGCCCTTGAGCAAGGCACTTAACCCTAATTGCTCTGGATAAGAGCGTCTGCTAAATGACTAAAATGTAAGAGTAAAACACATCACATCAAAAGTGTAAACATACACCTACCATTCACCACAACCAGAGTAGAGCCTCTGCCTTGGTTGATAACATTTTCAAACGTGGATTTGTTGACTTTTTTGTAAACACACCAGTAGACTCCTGTGTCCTCTATGGTCAGGTTAATGATGGTGATGGTCAGTTGGTCCATAGGTCCCTCAGTCTTCACTCTGTCCCAGTAGCCTTTCCTGGTGGTCATCTTGGAGTCACGTTGGTGGTAATACAACACCTCCCTGTCCCTGTCCAGCCCAACATACAGGTACATTCCATCCTGGTCTTTTAGAGTGGTGGAGCAATTCATGGTAAACTGCGCCCCTGTATTCACCCAGAGGATAGTTTCTATAGAAAAGAGGTGAACGAAAAGGTAAACCATGATTCGGAGATGCAGTGTAATACATAGATTAAGATTTTGCTACTCAAAACAAAACATCATAGCTGAAAGGCTGAACCCGTTTTCCCCCCAGAAAGGGTTAAACACCAAAAACAAAGCTCAAATTGTATTTTATCTACATATATATCTACATACATAGTAGGGCACTATACCCTACTATGTCATTTTAGTCTCCAAATGTTTAATACCCATCTGAAAAAACAGGTGCAAACTTTGCACATAGTGTAAACTTTGCTCCTGGTGCAAAAAGGTTTAACAGAGCCCAAACCGGTGATTCTACATTCAATTATGTGAGAAAAAACACAGTTTGTCTTATTACCTGCTGCTGTGGTTGATGCACTGAGACAGATCAACAGTAGATACCAGCGCAGTAACATATCCATCACTTAACCCCTGGGTACTGCTGTCTCTCTGTCGTTATGACTTTTAAAGACAGAGGAAGTGGCATCAAAGCCACTTCTCAACAACCACTCCCTCCTCAACCATCAGTACTGAACATTATACACAATCTAAACAACAATCCTTAATTGAATTCTATTTTTGAGATATGTGTAATCATCTTATCATAGCGTCAATGGGTGTATTGTCGTAGCCTACAAAAGTACTGCACTTTGTCTTGGGAAATGATTAATATTCAACTCATTCTGTCATTAAGCAGGGTGCCATTTCCTGTAATATCACCATATGACCACTGGATCATTTTCACTTTTCAATACTACCTTTATTTATCTTTTTGCTGTTACATTACCCAACTTGACACACATCACAGGCTGGGAGCAGCCCCTGGAGATCTAGGGTAAAAGGGCCTTGCTGAAGGGCACAACAGTGGAAAGTAGCTCATGGGATATTGAAGCCAGCAACACTCTGGCTGCCAGTTCACTCAGTTATTGAGGAGAGAAAGCCCTCTAGTGTCAAGCCATAACAAAACAGAAGGCAGAAAGAAACAAAGGTTTTATACCATTCCTCAGAAGAGTGTATTCATATAAGGTTATTAACAAGTAATCAATTAGATTTTAACTAACAAGACTGTTTTCTCCCTCAAAAGATGTAACCTGCTTGCCTGATGACTCAAACTGAATTATTCTGCTGCTGTATCATTCGCTACATACTTCAGTCTGAGACTGCCATCATTGAAGTAATTTGTGATGATGTCAAAATGAGAGGTGTTGTACAAAACAAAGTCATCAGCGATAGGATAATCTCTAACCAATCAGAGTATCAAAGCCAATTATGAATTTTCAAAACGGTGCTTTACTCACATGTGTTCTAACTCTGGCCCAACCCATCGTTTTTTAGGACCTATCAGATGGTCTAGAATGGATTTCCATTCTAGAATTCGTAGGGGGTGTACTCAGATCCAGATTCATTGTGGAGAAGAAACTAACGTCAGTGGGCGTGGCGTAGCGGTTGGCCGGAGCAAAGACATGGCATCCACTTTGTTAATATTTTTTAAATCCAAAACCAAAGTAACACAACAAGAGCTAATAATGCTGCTGAACAGACATTAACCATATGCCTGTAGTGTTAGAGTCCTGATGCATCCCAGTTTCTGTGCCGAGAGCACCATCTCTTTATTAGTAGCACAATCAGAATTCCCCAGATTAGAAGATGACAACACACAGCAGGGTGGTGGAGATGCTGGTGAAGATGCTGACCATCACAGAAGGTAGTGGGCGAAAACGCCAGATGGGCACGGCTTCTTGACGGCTGGGTGAAAGGGGGTCAGCATTTCCGCAGTAGCTGGAGGACATGGAAGCTGTAGGGAGACGTCAACGATTGGGAAAATCCGATCAGTGTGCTTTGGGACTCATACAAAATAACTCTATCAGACACACAATTGTACCAATAATAACCAATAAAGGACAGTGTTTCTTAACTGTTTTTTATCCAGGACCAGCAGGCTTTGGTTACTTATTTGAAACTAGCACGAGAACTTACTAAATCACCCTGGAACACCTCAGGGACCGCTGCCAGTTTATGAACCACAGATTGAGAAACACTAGTCTGGATTCTAGATTACAAGCAATTTTTTCTACATGTGAAATTACTGTCCATTAAGAAGAGTAAAACACATCACATCTACTATTATTAACATACACCTACCATTCACCACTACCAGAGTGGAGCCTCTTCCTTGGTTGATATCATTTTCGAACTATGCTTTGTTGACTTTTGCGTAAACACATCAGCAGACACCTGTGATGGTAATGGTCAGTTGGTCCACAGGTCCCTCAGTCTTCACTCTGTCCCAGTAGCGTTTCCTGGGGGTTTACGCTAGTAATAATACAGCACCTCCCGGTCCCTGTCCAGTCCAACATACAGGTACATTCAATCCTGGTCTTTTAGGGAGGTAGAGCAATTCATGGTAACCTGCTCCCCTGTCTTCACCCGGAGAATGGTTTCTATAGAAAAGAGGTGGAAGAAACAGAAACCATGATTCGGTGCAATGTAATACACAGATTTCTTACTAAAAACAAAACTTCATAGTTGAACTTTAACGTCTGCACCCCAGAAAGGTTTAAATACCTTCTAAAAGCGAGCATTATTATATATTTTTTATTTTTGTTGGGAAGTAATATATGTGACTCTGTCACTTTTAATTCAGCTAATCACTTTCCGAAAAGATGTTCAACTAAATTGATACTTCATGGTTCAAATAAATTAAAATATTATTTTAAAAAATATTATTTTTTTGCAGAATAACATTTGTGTTGAGGGCCAGCGTGGCCGAGGTGTTGTTGCCTACTCTCACCACCTGGGGTCAGCCCATCAGGAAGTCCAGGATCCAGTTGCAGAGGGAGTTGTTCAATCCAAGTGTCCTGAACTTGTAATCTGTAGATCTGTTGGGGTGGTATGCAAACTGGAGTGGGTCTAGGGCACGGTTCCCATACTGGAGGCCCGCGGGACGAATTTGGCCTGCGGGTGGTTTTATTTGGCCCCCTACGTTTTCTGAGAAAAAATAAAAATCTATATATACACAGTGCATTCGGAAAGTATTCAGACCCCGTTACTTTTTCCACATTTTGTTATGTTACAGCCTTTTAATTTTTTTTTACAAATCTATTAAAAATAAAACATGGAGAGCAACACGCCATCTTATGTTACATAGGATATATACCATGTTTGAACAAAGGAAGGGGAGAGTGATCATATTTGAGATTGGGTTTGTTGCTCTCCAGATTCTGCAGAAGTCTGTAAATTGATGCTGAAATCTTTGATATAATAAACCATTATAATCAAGTACAGTGTCAGCGGATTTCTTATCAACACATCATCGCAGCATTGTTCGGCCACCACACCTGCAGGAAGGGTACCACATGAGGTAGGAGGATGTCTTCCCTGTAACGCACAGCGTTGAGATTGCCTGCAATGACAACAAGCTCAGTCCGATGATGCTGTGACACACCGCCCCAGACCATGACGGACCGTCCACCTCCAAATCGATCCCACTCCAGAGTACAGGCCTCGGTGTAACGCTCATTCCCTCGACGATAAACGCGAATCCGACCATCACCCCTGGTGAGACAAAACCGCGACTCGTCAGTGAAGAGCACTTTTTGCCAGTCCTGTCTGGTCCAGCGACGGTGAGTTTGTGCCCATAGGCGACGTTGTTGCCGGTGATGTCTGGTGAGGACCTGCCTTACAACAGGCCTACAAGCCCTCAGTCCAGCCTCTCTCAGCCTATTGCGGACAGTCTGAGCACTGATGGAGGGATTGTGCGTTCCTGGTGTAACTCGGGCAGTTGTTGTTGCCATCCTGTACCTGTCCCGCAGGTGTGATGTTCGGATGTACCGATCCTGTGCAGGTGTTGTTACACGTGGTCTGCCACTGCGAGGACAATCAGCTGTCCGTCCTGTCTCCCTGTAGCGCTGTCTTAGGCGTCTCACAGTATTGACATTGCAATTTATTGCCCTGGCCACATCTGCAGTCCTCATGCCTCCTTGCAGCATGCCTAAGGCACGTTCACGCAGATGAGCAGGGACCCTGGGCATCTTTCTTTTGGTGTTTTTCAGAGCCAGTAGAAAGGCCTCTTTAGTGTCCTAAGTTTTCATAACTGTGACCTTAGTTGCCTACCATCGGTAAGCTGTTAGTGTCTTAACGACCGTTCCACAGGTGCATTAATTGTTTATAGTTCATTGAACAAGCATGGGAAACAGTGTTTAAACCCATTACAATGAAGATCTGTGAAGTTATTTGAATTTTTACTAATTATCTTTGAAAGACAGGGTCCTGAAAAAGGGACGTTTCTTTTTTTGCTCAGTTTATATACAGTTGAAGTCGGAAGTTTACATACACTTTGGTTGGAGTCATAAAAAACTTGTTTTTCAACCACTCCACAAATTTCTTGTTAACAAACTATAGTTTTGGCAAGTCGGTTAGGACATCTACTTTGTGCATGACACAAGTAATTTTTCCAACAATTGTTTACAGACAGATTATTTCACTTATAATTCACTGTATCACAATTCCAGTGGGTCAGAAGTTTACATATACTAAGTTGACTGTGCCTTTAAACAGCTTGGAAAATTCCAGAAAATGATGTAATGGGAAACAGTGTTTAAACCCTTTACAATGAAGATCTGTGAAGCTATTTGGACTTTTTACGAATTATCTTTGAAAGACAGGGTCCTGAAAAAGGGATATTTCTTTTTTTGCTGAGTTTACTAATACTATGCATGCCAGTCTCTCTTGGCTATGAGTTGAGGAAACACTGACTGCATCACTTCTTGTTTTTAGAAGAAACAATGTTGGAAATTCCAAATTGTTTGCATAGTCAACTTACACACAGCACAAACACACACTTACCCCAACAGACATGCCACCAGGGGTCTTTTCACAGTCCCCAGGTCCAGAACATGGAAACGTACAGTATTATACAGAGCCATGAGTGCATGGAACTCCCTTCCATCTTATATAGCGCAAGTGAACAGCAAAAAACGAATAAAGCAACACCTCATAGCACAATGCCTCTCCCCGATGTGACCTACTAGTTGTGTGTATGTACTGACATAACTGATAGATGCACACACACACCACGTTAATGTTTTTAAATGTATGTAAATTGTAAAGTATTTTGTCTGTAATGTATTTTTCGTTATCTGTCGGACCCGAGTAAAAGTAGCTGTCGCCGTTGGATTCAGCTAAAGGGGATCCTAATAAATCAAATCAAATAGGACAGTGGAGAACGAATTTTGCAAATGTCGAGAGACAGACAGCAACGTTTGTACACCCCCCCGTTGTTGCAAACCAGATGTTAGGCTATAAGCAAGGAGAAATAATGTCTAGATGCTTTTTACAGTGGCGATCAAGTTAATTAATTGGCTGGCTGGGCTGATGGGACAGTGGATGTGCAGGGATTTCTCAGATGGAACAGAAAACAAGATGCCAATTTTTGCGTCATAGGTCTCACCGTGCTAAACCGGTTCTTTAGTATGGCTTAGAGCGGGTGTCAACCAATCACAATGCTTGTTTTGACCAACCCGTTTTAGAAGACACAATACCACCTCAGAATACGATTTATACATTCAGAAAAAGTTTTACTTTTAAGACACACTTCTCTCTCAACGTGTCTCTCCAAAATAAATAACTAGTAGTGTGTGAGAATAGGGGTACAGCCTGCGCTCCATATTCATATGCTCTGTGTGTTTGGTCACTCACTGTGGTTGGTTTCTGAAAATGATAGGCGTGTTAAAGAGAAGCACATATGTTCCCCTAGGGTGTTGGGTATGGTTTCGCATGTGTCTGCTGCCACCACATTAGAAGCCACTGTCACCAGCAGCACACTGAGGTCTGGTTTACAGGGTAAGTGTCTGTGTGACACTTATAGAGTACTTGACTTATGGTTATGATTGTAGAATATAGTATGTCAAAAACAACTTAATCATGTTGCTCATGTATATTGAAACTATTTATTGACAAGAGTAGCTTAAAAGTGATAAGATAGAAACATATAATATATTATAAGTAAGCCATATAACTGAACATCACCAATGTGTACCACATACATATATACAACATAAATACACATGTTGAATATCACATGACTTTATAAATTATCTATTACAATTTTGATTAAAAGGCAGTAAACAGTGAGAATTATATTTGTCTCCCTCAAAAAAATACCTTACACATTAACAGGTATTCAAAGTGAAAATACCTGTTAGGAAGGCCTCCTGTAGCTCAGTTGGTAGAGCATGGCGCTTGCAATGCCAGGGTCGTGGGTTTGATTCCCACGGGGGGCCAGTATGAAAAATGTATGCACTAACTGTAAGTCGCTCTGGATAAGTGAGAGTGCTAAATGACTAAAATGTAAAATAGTGACTTGTAGAGTAAGACGAATACTACATCACTTGGTAAAAATGAATCATTGTTTTTCCAACCACCAGACGCACTCATTACTCCGCATCAGTATGAAAACAATGTACTCAGACCAATAGTAACAAACATAATTGATTTGGTTAAAGCTACTCTTTCAACTAAAATAATACAGTATGTAAAAATGGCTTATGTCCTTGTTTTTACTTTGACGCTCTTTTGACACTGTGGCAGACACCATGCACAGAAACAGCTTCCTGAGTGGTTGGACGGAAAGTACTGTAGTTGAGTCGTCCAGTGACCTAAAAACACTACAGCCTACAGCATTGTTTAGAGCTGAAACCAATATAAATCTTATGACCTGATGTACTGTTATTGAAAAAAATTGTAAGACGAAGACTTTCCATAGAAATTTTAATTAAAAACACGCATGCACGGTGTGGCGACACACACGCACGCACACACAAACAACCATACAACCACTAAGTATTGCGCCGAGGATAGAATTGTGAAATATAGCTAGACAGGCTTTTCAATTCTGAGAAAGCAAAGAAGCAATATTCAGAGAAAGCATTTGAAGATGCTACTCAGTAGTCCTACGTCCTCCTTTGGTAGACACAGAATAGGGGTCTGATTCTACCTGCTGTGTGGCTGGTGGAGGAAAGCGATTCTTGCGCATGTCTACATAGATCGAGTCAGGAAAGACCTGGGGTGTGTATCCTCCCTGGTTACAGCACCTCTTCACCTGTGAAACAGGAATGTTGCTTCATTCATATCTTCTAATGCACTACAATCAATCAATAATTTTTACTAATTCAACCACTTTAATTATTCTTGGACATTGATTTCAAAAATAATGCATCTGAATTGCCCTTTGTCCATTTCAGTCACTACGATGACTGGCATTGAAAGGACATTGTGTTTTGACAGAGTTTAGAACAAAATGTAGATCTGCATAGTGTTATTATGCTCCCAAAGTGTTTAGTAGGACTAGGACAACTTGTTAATAAAGGACAATGTTTTGAAAGAGTTAGACAGATACATGTGATTGACCCATCACCCGGGCAACCTTCAGCACACTCACCTGTGGAGCGACCCAGATGAGGAAGATGACAGCACACAGCAGGATGGTCAAGATGCTGGTGATGATAATGATGTTTACCCAGCCAGATAAGCACGGCTTCTCGTCGGCTGGGTGAAAGGGGGTCAGCGTTACCGCAGTAGCTGTAGGGCATGGCAGCTGTAGGGCATTGTCTATGTAAGACATTACCAAATGGGGAAATCTAATCAGTATGCTGCAGCACTCACACAGAATAACTATCAGAGACAGAATTTTACAAAAGAAAAGCCACTGAAGAACAGTGTTTCTCAGCTCATTTGTATCTGGACTAGCAGGCTATGGTTGTTTAGATTGAAACTAACACTTGAGAGCTAACTAAATAGGTCTGGAATACCTCAGGGACCGCTGCCAGTCCATGAACCACAGATTGATCAACACTAGTCTGGATTCTAGATTACACTATTTTTGTCAGCATGTGAAATTGACTGTCCATTTAGAAGAGGCAGGTAGCTTAGTGGTTAAGAGCATTGTGCCAGTAACCGAAAGGTCACTGGTTCTAATCCCCGAGCTGACTAGGTAAAAAATCTGTTGATGTGCCCTTGAGCAAGGCACTTAACCCTAATTGCTCTGGATAAGAGCGTCTGCTAAATGACTAAAATGTAAGAGTAAAACACATCACATCAAAAGTGTAAACATACACCTACCATTCACCACAACCAGAGTAGAGCCTCTGCCTTGGTTGATAACATTTTCAAACGTGGATTTGTTGACTTTTTTGTAAACACACCAGTAGACTCCTGTGTCCTCTATGGTCAGGTTAATGATGGTGATGGTCAGTTGGTCCATAGGTCCCTCAGTCTTCACTCTGTCCCAGTAGCCTTTCCTGGTGGTCATCTTGGAGTCACGTTGGTGGTAATACAACACCTCCCTGTCCCTGTCCAGCCCAACATACAGGTACATTCCATCCTGGTCTTTTAGAGTGGTGGAGCAATTCATGGTAAACTGCGCCCCTGTATTCACCCAGAGGATAGTTTCTATAGAAAAGAGGTGAACGAAAAGGTAAACCATGATTCGGAGATGCAGTGTAATACATAGATTAAGATTTTGCTACTCAAAACAAAACATCATAGCTGAAAGGCTGAACCCGTTTTCCCCCCAGAAAGGGTTAAACACCAAAAACAAAGCTCAAATTGTATTTTATCTACATATATATCTACATACATAGTAGGGCACTATACCCTACTATGTCATTTTAGTCTCCAAATGTTTAATACCCATCTGAAAAAACAGGTGCAAACTTTGCACATAGTGTAAACTTTGCTCCTGGTGCAAAAAGGCTTAACAGAGCCCAAACCGGTGATTCTACATTCAATTATGTGAGAAAAAACACAGTTTGTCTTATTACCTGCTGCTGTGGTTGATGCACTGAGACAGATCAACAGTAGATACCAGCGCAGTAACATATCCATCACTTAACCCCTGGGTACTGCTGTCTCTCTGTCGTTATGACTTTTAAAGACAGAGGAAGTGGCATTAAAGCCACTTCTCAACAACCACTCCCTCCTCAACCATCAGTACTGAACATTATACACAATCTAAACAACAATCCTTAATTGAATTCTATTTTTGAGATATGTGTAATCATCTTATCATAGCGTCAATGGGTGTATTGTCGTAGCCTACAAAAGTACTGCACTTTCTCTTGGGAAATGATTAATATTCAACTAATTCTGTCATTCAGCAGGGTGCCATTTCCTGTAATATCACCATATGACCACTGGATCATTTTCACTTTTCAATACTACCTTTATTTATCTTTTTGCTGTTACATTACCCAACTTGACACACATCACAGGCTGGGAGCAGCCCCTGGAGATCTAGGGTAAAAGGGCCTTGCTGAAGGGCACAACAGTGGAAAGTAGCTCATGGGATATTGAAGCCAGCAACACTCTGGCTGCCAGTTCACTCAGTTATTGAGGAGAGAAAGCCCTCTAGTGTCAAGCCATAACAAAACAGAAGGCAGAAAGAAACAAAGGTTTTATACCATTCCTCAGAAGAGTGTATTCATATAAGGTTATTAACAAGTAATCAATTAGATTTTTAACTAACAAGACTGTTTTCTCCCTCAAAAGATGTAACCTGCTTGCCTGATGACTCAAACTGAATTATTCTGCTGCTGTATCATTCGCTACATACTTCAGTCTGAGACTGCCATCATTGAAGTAATTTGTGATGATGTCAAAATGAGAGGTGTTGTACAAAACAAAGTCATCAGCGATAGGATAATCTCTAACCAATCAGAGTATCAAAGCCAATTATGAATTTTCAAAACGGTGCTTTACTCACATGTGTTCTAACTCTGGCCCAACCCATCGTTTTTTAGGACCTATCAGATGGTCTAGAATGGATTTCCATTCTAGAATTCGTAGGGGGTGTACTCAGATCCAGATTCATTGTGGAGAAGAAACTAACGTCAGTGGGCGTGGCGTAGCGGTTGGCCGGAGCAAAGACATGGCATCCACTTTGTTAATATTTTTTTAATCCAAAACCAAAGTAACACAACAAGAGCTAATAATGCTGCTGAACAGACATGAACCATATGCCTGTAGTGTTAGAGTCCTGATGCATCCCAGTTTCTGTGCCGAGAGCACCATCTCTTTATTAGTAGCACAATCAGAATTCCCCAGATTAGAAGATGACAACACACAGCAGGGTGGTGGAGATGCTGGTGAAGATGCTGACCATCACAGAAGGTAGTGGGCGAAAACGCCAGATGGGCACGGCTTCTTGACGGCTGGGTGAAAGGGGGTCAGCATTGCCGCAGTAGCTGGAGGACATGGAAGCTGTAGGGAGACGTCAACGATTGGGAAAATCCGATCAGTGTGCTTTGGGACTCATACAAAATAACTCTATCAGACACACAATTGTACCAATAATAACCAATAAAGGACAGTGTTTCTTAACTGTTTTTTATCCAGGACCAGCAGGCTTTGGTTACTTATTTGAAACTAGCACGAGAACTTACTAAATCACCCTGGAACACCTCAGGGACCGCTGCCAGTTTATGAACCACAGATTGAGAAACACTAGTCTGGATTCTAGATTACAAGCAATTTTTTCTACATGTGAAATTACTGTCCATTAAGAAGAGTAAAACACATCACATCTACTATTATTAACATACACCTACCATTCACCACTACCAGAGTGGAGCCTCTTCCTTGGTTGATATCATTTTCGAACTAGGCTTTGTTGACTTTTGCATAAACACATCAGCAGACACCTGTGATGGTAATGGTCAGTTGGTCCACAGGTCCCTCAGTCTTCACTCTGTCCCAGTAGCGTTTCCTGGGGGTTTACGCTAGTAATAATACAGCACCTCCCGGTCCCTGTCCAGTCCAACATACAGGTACATTCAATCCTGGTCTTTTAGGGAGGTAGAGCAATTCATGGTAACCTGCTCCCCTGTCTTCACCCGGAGAATGGTTTCTATAGAAAAGAGGTGGAAGAAACAGAAACCATGATTCGGTGCAATCTAATACACAGATTTCTTACTAAAAACAAAACTTCATAGTTGAACTTTAACGTCTGCACCCCAGAAAGGTTTAAATACCTTCTAAAAGCGAGCATTATTATATATTTTTATTTTTGTTGGGAAGTAATATATGTGACTCTGTCACTTTTAATTCAGCTAATCACTTTCCGAAAAGATGTTCAACTAAATTGATACTTCATGGTTCAAATAAATTAAAATATTATTTTAAAAAATATTATTTTTTTGCAGAATAACATTTGTGTTGAGGGCCAGCGTGGCCGAGGTGTTGTTGCCTACTCTCACCACCTGGGGTCAGCCCATCAGGAAGTCCAGGATCCAGTTGCAGAGGGAGTTGTTCAATCCAAGTGTCCTGAACTTGTAATCTGTAGATCTGTTGGGGTGGTATGCAAACTGGAGTGGGTCTAGGGCACGGTTCCCATACTGGAGGCCCGCGGGACGAATTTGGCCTGCGGGTGGTTTTATTTGGCCCCCTACGTTTTCTGAGAAAAAATTAACATCTATATATACACAGTGCATTCGGAAAGTATTCAGACCCCGTTACTTTTCCCACATTTTGTTATGTTACAGCCTTTAAAAAAATGTTTACAAATCTATTAAAAATAAAACATGGAAATATCACATTTACATAAGTATTCAGACCTTTTACTCAATACCTTGTTGAAGCACCAGCCTCGAGTCACTCCTAGATTGTCTTGGCTGTGTGCTTAGGGTCGTTGTCCTGTTGGAAGGTGAACTTTCACCCTAGTTTGAGGTCCTGAGTGCTCTGGAGCAGGTTTTGATCAAGGATCTCTCTGTACTTTGCTCCGTTCATCTTTGCCTCGATCCTGACTAGTCTCCCAGTCCCTGCCGCTGAAAAACATCCCCACAGCATGATGCTGCCACCACCATGCGTCACCGTAGGGATGGTGCCAGGTTTCCTCCAGACGTGACGCTTGGCATTCAGGCCAAAGAGTTCAATCTTGGTTTCATCAGACCAAAGAATCTTGTTTCTGAGAGTGGTCTGAGAGTCTTTACGTGCCTTTTGGCAAAATCCAAGTGAGCTTGTTTCTGAGAGTGGTCTGAGAGTCTTTACGTGCCTTTTGGCAAACTCCAAGTGGGCTGTCATGTGCCTTTTACTGAGGAGTGGCTTCCGTCTGGCCACTACCATAAAGGCCTGATTGGTGGAGTGCTGCAGAGATGGTTGTCCTTCTGGAAGGTTCTCCCATCTCCACAGAGGAACTCTAGAGCTTTGTCAGAGTGACCATCGGGTTCTTGGTCACCTCCCTGACCAAGGCCCTTCTCCCCCGATTGCTCAATTTGGCCATGTGGCCAGCTCTAGGAAGGGTCTTGGTGGTTCCAAACTTCTTCCATTTAAGAATGATGGAGGCCTCTGTGTTCTTGGGGACCTTCAATGCTGCAAACATTTGTTGGTACCCTTCCCCAGATCTGTGCCTCGACACAATCCTGTCTAAGAGCTCTACGGACAATTCCATCAACCTCATGGCTTGGTTTTTGCTCTGACATGCACTGTCAACTGTGGGACCTTATATAGACAGGTGTGTGCCTTTCCAAATCATGTCCAATCAATTGAATTTACCACAGGTGGACTCCAATCAAGTTGTAGAGACATCTCAAGGATGATCAATGGAAACAGGATGCACCTGAGCTCAATTTCAAGTCTCATAGCAAAGGGTATGAATACTTATGTAAATACAGTATTTCTGTTTTTAAGTCTTTATACATTTGAAACATTTCTAAAAACTTGTTTTCGCTTTGTCATTATGGTGTATTGTGTGTAGATTTCTGAGGATTTTTCATTTTTTTATCCATTTTAGAATAAGGCTGTAACGTAACAACATTTGGAAAAAGTCAAGGGGTCTGAATACTTTCCGATGGCGCTGTAGATCTGAATTTTCCACCAGCAGATAGCGCAAGACAAGAAGAAAGGAGACAGAGGAAGGACAAAAACATAAACATCTGTGATAGGAGCGACAGGCTGACTTCTGGTAATAAGAGTGGTTATATGTTACATTCAGTGCCAAAGATGATAAAACACAAAGTCAAGTCAAAGGTTACATTCCAAATGGCGCCCTATTCCCTCTGGTCACCATTTCCGGAGGTCTACGTCACCGGCTTTCTAGGTGTCACTGACATAGATCATAACTACCAACCCTGGACCGTCTTGTCTCATTACGCACACCTGGTTCCCATTCACCCTGATTAGTATGTGTATATATGTGCCCTCTGTTCCCCATTGTCCTTGTCCATTATTGTCCCATGTCCGTTGGTCTCATGAGTACCGTGTATTGTGCTCTTGTTTTTTCTGGGTCTCGTCCCATGTATTGTGTAGAGGTTACACCTCGCTCTTTTGTTTGGGTTACATCCCTTTGATATATATATATACAGTGGGGAGAACAAGTATTTGATACACTGCCAATTTTGCAGGTTTTCCTACTTACAAAGCATGTAGAGGTCTGTAATTTTTATCATATGTACACTTCAACTGCGAGAGACGTAATCTAAAACAAAAATCCAGAAAATCACATTGTATGATTTTTAAGTCATTAATTCGCATTTTATTGAATGACATAAGTATTTGATACATCAGAAAAGCAGAACTTTATATTTGGTACAGAAACCTTTGTTTGCAATTACGTTTCTTGTAGGTCTTGACCAGGTTTGCACACACTGCAGGAGGGATTTTGGCCCACTCCTCCATACAGACCTCCAGATCCTTCAGGTTTCGGGGCTGTCGCTGGGCAATATGGACTTTCAGCTCCCTCCAAAGATTTTCTATTGGGTTCAGGTCTGGAGACTGGCTAGGCCACTCCAGGACCTTGAGATGCTTCTTACGGAGCCACTCCTTAGTTGCCCTGGCTGTGTGTTTCGGGTCGTTGTCATGCTGGAAGACCCAGCCACGACCCATCTTCAATGCTCTTACTGAGGGAAGGAGGTTGTTGGCCAAGATCTCGCGATACATGGCCCCATCCATCCTCCCCTCAATACGGTGCAGTCATCCTGTCCCCTTTGCAGAAAAGCATCCCCAAAGAATGATGCTTCCACCTCCATGCTTCACGGTTTGGATGGTGTTCTCTGGGTTGTACTCATCCTTCTTCTTCCTCCAAACACGGCGAGTGGAGTTTAGACCAAAAAGCTCTACTTTTGTCTAATCAGACCACATGACCTTCTCCCATTCCTCCTCTGGATCATCCAGATGGTCATTGGCAAACTTCAGACGGGCCTGGACATGCGCTGGCTTGAGCAGGGGGACCTTGCGTGCACTGCAGGATTTTTATCCATGACGGCGTAGTGTGTTACTAATGGTTTTCTTTGAGACTGTGGTCCCAGCTCTCTTCAGGTCATTGACCAGGTCCTGCCGTGTAGTTCTGGGCTGATCCCTCACCTTCCTCATGATCATTGATGCCCCACGAGGTGAGATCTTGCATGGAGCCCCAGACCGAGGGTGATTGACCATCATCTTGAACTTATTCCATTTTCTAATAATTGCGCCAACAGTTGTTGCCTTCTCACCAAGCTGCTTGCCTATTGTCCTGTAGCCCATCCCAGCCTTGTGCAGGTCTACAATTTTATCCCTGATGTCCTTACACAGCTCTCTGGTCTTGGCCATTGTGGAGAGGTTGGAGTCTGTTTGATTGAGTGTGTGGACAGGTGTCTTTTATACAGGTAACGAGTTCAAACAGGTGCAGTTAATACAGGTAATGAGTGGAGAACCGGAGGGCTTCTTAAAGAAAAACGAACAGGTCTGTGAGAGCCGGAATTCTTACTGGTTGGTAGGTGATCAAATACTTATGTCATGCAATAAAATGCAAATTAATTACTTAAAAATCATACAATGTGATTTTCTGGATTTTTGTTTTAGATTACGTCTCTCACAGTTGAAGTGTACCTATGATAAAAATTACAGACTTCTACATGCTTTGTAAGTAGGAAAACCTGCAAAATCGGCAGTGTTTCAAATACTTGTTCTCCCCACTGTATGTTTGTTTTGGGCTACGTCCCTGTCGTTTCCCATGACGTACCTTGTGTTGGTTGGAGTAAATAAAACCCCTAATACGTATTCCTGTGCCTGTCTTCTAATAATTATACAACGTGACAAAGATTATAAAACACAAAGTCAAGTCAAAGGTTACTGTCACGCCCTGACTCAGGGGACGGCGGCGCACAATTGGCCCAGCGTCGTCCAGGGTAGGGGAGGGAATGGCCGGCAGGGAGGTAGCTCAGTTGGTAGAGCATGGCGTTTGCAACGCCAGGGTTGTGGGTTCGATTCCCATGGGGTAAGAAAATAAAAAAGAATAATGTATGCACTAACTGTAAGTCGCTCTGGATAAGAGCGTCTGCTAAATGACGTAAATGTAAATGTAAATGGGACGTTTATTTGTAGAGTCAGGGTGTGTATATTCCTTGTTATGTTATGTTTTCTATGTTAGTGTCTAGATCGTGTAGATCTATGTTGGCCAGGGTGGTTCCCAATCAGAGGCAGCTGTAGCTCGTTGTCTCTGATTGGGGACCATACTTAGGCAGCCTGTTTGGCACCAGTCTGTGTGGGATCTTGTTCCGTATAGGTATGTTATTAGTCTACCTTGGACTTCACGTATCGTTTGTTTGTTGTTTTGTTCGTGTTCAGTACGTTAATAAATATATACGCTTATCACGCTGCGCCTTGGTCCGTCTCATCCGTTAACGATCGTGACAGTTACATTCCAAATGGCACCCTATTCCCTCTAGTCAAAAGTAGTGCACTATATAGGGAATTGGGTGCCATTTGGGACTCAAACAAAGAGAAGAGAAACAATGTGGTGGGGACTCACATTCTTCCCATAGATATTGTAGTAGAATCAAAGCCCAGGGAGAATAGTGGCAGGCACAGTAGTATCTATTTAAACAACAATTATCTTTCATGTTTACAGTTTCATTCCATTGCACTTCCTGGAGGTGAGCCCTGAGCAAGATATAGATATAGATATGAACGTTCCACCAGCAGATAGCGCAAGACAAGGAGAAAGGAGAAAGAGGAAGTACAAAAACATAAACAGCTGTGGTAGGAGCGACAGGCTGACTTCTGGTAATAAGAGTGGTTATATGTTACATTCCAGGCCAAAAATTATAAAACACAAAGTCAAGTCAAAGGTTGCATTCCAAATGGCACCCTATTCCCTCTGGTCAAAAGTAGTGCACTATATAGGGAATTGGGTGCCATTTGGGACTTAAACAAAGAGAATAGAAACAATGTGGTGGGGACACACATTCGTCCCATATATTGAATGTTCGCACAACCTTAGTATAGAACAGTGTGTAAAGTTAGTGATTAGATGGTCTGGTGTTACAGTATAATAATAACAACCACTATGGTAGAATCTACAGTATTAGAAACTTGGAATGTTTACCCATGCACCTTGTAGTATAGTGTGAACAGTGATCAGATTACCTGATTATGAAGAAACAAATGCCTCAATCAGAATGACCTGAGTGCCAAAGTGACTGTCATCGGACACTTAACAGGAAACAGTCCATCAAAGGATAGTGATGGTGACAAGCCCCTTTTTGATCGTCAAGGAAACAGTCCCTTCAAGAGACTGCCAGTTAATGAATCAGTTACTAGAGACTGGAATGCTGATCCTGTGGACTGTCCCTGTTTAGACCTGGAGAGAGGGAGAGGGAGGGAAGGAGGGAGAGAGAGTGAAATAGAGTGAAAGAGAAAAAGACAGACAGACACACAAACAGACAGAGAAGGTGAGAGAGAGAAAGATAGAGAGAATGAGAGAGAAAGAGCATATTGTTACAAAATAATAGAAAGTAAAAACAGGAGAGACACCACTAATCATTACAAGGAACAAGGACAGCATGTAAACTTCAAGATAATCAATCATTTAAAAAAACATGTCCCCCATGAAGCTATGATGCTGAATAAAAAGAGAGCTATTATAAATACAGTAGATGTAGATACAATATATTTTAGATAGATATATTCATTATATATGTACAATATCAATATAGATATATTCATTATAGATGTACAATATAAATATAGATATATTCATTATAGATGTACAGTAGAGATATATTAGATGTAGATACAACATACAGTAAGAATAACTTTTCCTTCTGCCTCCTCATCGTGATGCCTGTCTGTTGGATGGCCACTGTGACCTATAACCGACAAGGACAAGTCAGAAGCTGATCTGTGACATATTGTGGAGGAATGTCATCTAACATTTAAATATCCAGAGGAGCATTGCATCCTCCAAAGTTCAGTGAAATTAAGAGTTGGGCAGAAAGAGAAAAGTTAGTCAAGAGACTTGCAAGACAGCAAGTGTTCCCTCAGTGCAGATAGGCCCATATTTCACCCAACATTACATAATAGTATGACCCCAAATAAATAATCTCACTTCACCACAGCCACGCAGCTAAACTACCTTAGTTAGGACAGGGGTGAGCCAACCTCCATTTTATACTCCACTTGTGACGGACGAAACACTTCCCTTTGACTTACATTCAATCACCCTAGTAGTCATGTTTAATAGGATAGCTAAGACAGATACTGTGTGTACAGCATATCAGATATTACACAGAGACATAAGGGCCCAATGCAAACAAAGTATCTCCCTCTGGAGCTACAGTAAAGAGGAACAGAGAGAGGATGTGGTTAGTGAGGAGATTTGGAAGGGTGACAACAGACAGACATGTGTTCCGGGTGAGTGGCCACTGTTTCACAGTTTTACTGACTAAGGCTGAGTGGCTAGTTTCACAAACCAAAAGCATGTGAATGCTAGCCTGGTCAAATGTCTGTTTGTGCTACTCTTGCAAAGTCCATAGATCATTGTCAAGACAAAGATGCTAGGCATGACGATGAGTGACGAGTTGGCATGATAGCCCAAACAGACTGGCAGTTTGGCTATGTGAATGCATTATGAAGTGTTGTTTTTGTCTTGTAATCATTTGTTGAGTTATAATTTTTATCAAATATTCCAAATATGAGGTAGGTCATTATAAAGTATATGTACTGCTTTTACAGGGAATTCTGTGAACTGTCTAGGAAAGATGGGAAACCATAATCCCAAGGTGACAAATTAAAATTACATATTTTAATAAATACTGAATATTGAAGGACATACTCATTAATGGCAAAGTGGACTGCCTTCGAGCCCCCGTGAAAGAATTACACAAAACCAACTATTACAATTTAGCTTAAAACAAACTATACTGAACAAAAATATAAACGCAACATGTAAAGTCTTGGTCCCATGTTTCATGAGCTGAAATAAAAGATCCCAGAAATGTTCCATATGCACAAAAAGCTTATTTCTCTCAAATGTTGTGCACACATATGTTTACATGCGGTTAGTGAGCATTTCTCCTTTGCCAAAATAATCCATCCACCTGACAGGTGTGGCATATCAAGAAGCTGATTAAACAGCATGATCATTACACAGGTGCACCTTGTAATGGGGACAGTAAAAGGCCACTCTAAAATGTGCAATTTTGTCACACATCACAATGCAACAGAGTTTTGAGGGAGCATGCATTTGGCATGTTGACTGCAGGAATTTCCATCAGAGCTGTTGCCAGAGAATTTAATGTTCACTTCTCTACCATAACACACCTCCAACGTTGTTTTAGAGAATTTGGCAGTACGTCCAACCGGCCTCACAATCGCAGACAACATGTAACCATGACAGCCCAGGACATCTACAGCTTCCTCACCTGCTTGATCATCTGAGACCAGCCAACCGGACAGCTGATGAAATGTAGGAGTATTTCTGTCTGTAATAAAGCCCTTTTTTGGGGAAAAACTCATTCTGATTGGCTGGTCCTGGCTCCCCAGTGGGTGGGCCTGGCTCACAAGTGGGGGGGCCTATTCCCTCCCAGGCTCACCCATGGCTACGCCCCTGCCTCGTCATGTGAAATCCATAGATTAGGGCCTAATTAATTTATTTCAATTTATTTCAACTGATTTCCTTATATGAACTGTAACTTAGTAAAATCCTTGAAATATTTGCATGTTGCGTTTATATTTTTGTTCAGTATACATAAAAAAGCTATTCAGTAAACCAAAAGCGATGTTGATGAACAATAAATAGCCTACTATTGCAGTTATCCATTAACAGATAATAGTATTATTGACTTGGATTGAGCATCAACTACACTGTTTTTCATGGTTAGTATAAGCCTATGCCACACATGGCTGAAAGCCACTGATCATATAGTAAAGATGTCTTCTGATGTTTAACTACTGTACATGAAGACTGGCTGAGCCTGGGGTATTTTCACTATGATGTTTGACTACTGAGGTACTTGGCAGTGCAACTTTAAGGTACGCATCCCCCATTCAGAGCCAAAATGGATGGCTGCCAACTGCCAAAGCATGCAGTCCCACTATACAGGTTCATCTAGCACCAACTAGCATGGCAAACAGAGATCCATGATATTCAACAAAGCTTCATGCAATGATATCTGTTCATGGAGGAGTTACACGCACTTTGAGAGATCACACACATCTGATCAGCCAGGCCCATGTAGCACACAGGCTGTCATCAGTTTGTACTGTATGAGTATGACAATTAATGTACTTACGTTGGGTGGTGCGCCTCTTAAATATCAGCAACGCACCAAGGAGTCCAATGGTCAGAGATCCTATGACCCCAACCTGGGCAAGCCACTTGGTGGTGGAGTCAGAAGCAAAATCCTCTTTTGAATCTTCAACTGCAGGGAGAAAATAAATAATTTGCAAATTAAATGGGAAATTAATGTGTTCTTGAATTAAATACAGATAGTGCTATTCTATCTGTGACCATTTTTTACATTTTAGTAATTTAGCAGACGCTCTTATCCAGAGCGACTTACAGTTAGTGAGTGCATACATTTTCATACTGCCCCCCGTGGGAAACGAACCCACAACCCTGGTGTTGCAAGCGCCTGATAAAAGAAATGTGTGAGTAAGATATGACTAAAATGTTACACCCTCAGTTAAACTAATAATGTATAGCTAATTAGTATACTAGTGCTTAGAGAATTAATCAAATGTGTTTATATCCCAGCAACAGAGTATAGACTGGTTCCCAAAACATACAGGGAGGGGGAGTGGAAGGCTTGCAGGATATTGTAAGAATGTGATAACTGAAGTTTGCAGCCTGCCTGAGCAAGGAGTAGGAAAATATAAGAACAGTGTGTGTGTGTGTGTGTGTGTGTGTGTGTGTGTGTGTGTGTGTGTGTGTGTGTGTGTGTGTGTGTGTTTGTGTGTGTGTGTGTGTGAGACATGATGGTCAGGAGAGCAGTTTTCCAGTGGAAAACTACAGCCCACCTAAAGAGGGGAGGGATTTATTTCTCTGATGTGTGCATAAAAATATTGTACGGCCATTTTGTTTTAGAACGTTCTCATGAATAAAGCCTGATGATTGTATGCTGGGCTGCTTGGTCTGATTATTAGAGATTTACAACCTCTGGGATACAGAGTAATAAGTTCATTTTTGAAACATTGGGATAGAAATTCACGTAACAGCTTGGTCCTTCGAGCCGGATCTCAACACCCGTTGTCTGTCGTCCCAGGGAGCCCCGAAACCGTGCACGGGCGGATCTAGGATCCGTGGGATAAAGTCCTGACCTCTAAGATTGAGGGTTAATCCAGGCCGGGGGTGAACTGGTTCACGACAGGAACGGTGACGAGATCCAACCAAATTGAGTCCCAGCAACAAGAATAAGGTCAGTAATCTTTATTCATTGTATTTTGGGGGAATTGAACTGTAACCTGCAGTAAGGATTTATGGAGTTTAAATTTGCTGTAGTGACGTTCCGTCAATAATCCATAAAGGGATCGACATCCCGGTATCCCGTTTTTAGACGTTTATCTAGAGAAAACCCGATGTGCCAGTATTCTATATAAATATAAGACGAGTGGGGGGGGGTGTAAGATCAAAAAAAGGGGGGGGTCCGAAATAGACTCCGGGTAGAGAGGCCATTACCGAACATAAACTAGCCTTGTGTTGAGACAATATGAAAGAGGGTTGTCAAAAGTACACCAGGAGGAATTAAAATAGCATGTGTGAGAAATAGAATATTATAAGTCACAAACAACTGTAGATTAGCAGTAACTCTATCCGTTCCATGAAACTGGAGCCGTAATTTGTCTTAGTACAAACTCCAAGTCATGAAACTGGAGCCGTAATTTGTCTAAGTACAAACTCCACGTCATGAAATTGGGGCCGTAATTTGTCTAAGTACAAACTCCAAATTGCCGGTAGTGTTAACCAATAATCTTGCGTGAGACTTAATATTTGCTCAAAAGTCACATCTAAGAATAAATTCCAAAAACAGGGACCAAAATAGGTCGTGTGAGGAAGTAAGTAATTATAATTGACTATTTTGAGGAACAAACATATAAGAAATTAATTAAAGAAAGCAAAATTGTAAAATTATTTAATACCTAACAACTCAGTTAAAGTGACAAAAACAATTATTAGAGAGTTGGAAGTAATCTAAATTCAAATAAAGGTAAGATTCAGGAATTTGGTAAAAGCCATAAAGTAATTATTCAAAGTTTTGGGTATAGGACGATCAAAGAGTCCTGCCAATATGGGAAGCAAACCCTCCAAGGAGGTCCCGGGGTCAACAGGAGATGAGAGATTTATGGAATCCAGGGATAGAAGAAATCTCCATTATGTAACCAGGTGGAGGGAGAGGTATGGTTTTGAGGGACGTCTGGACGCAGATAAACTCGAATCCATGCTTAAACAGATACATAAGGTGTGTAAAGAAGAAAGAAGCAGTGAGAGAGAGAGAGGTCTAAGACAGAACCCACAGCTCCCCCTGTAGAAAGGTCTAGATCAAGACTATACACCTCCCTGGCAGATCAGGCCTGGAGGAATAAATCCAGACGATGAGGTGGTAGTGGGGAGGGGAAGGGTGCCACAGCAGGCTGCCATTTTGGAGTTTCCACCCCCTTACCAGAACCAAGGGGAAGCTGAGGGAGCACAGAGGGGGGTTGAGGATAAGGCAAAGGAAGATAGTACAGTTGAGGTTCTAAGGAAATGTTTGGAATAACAGCAGCAACCCAATTGGTCATTGCAGAAATTAGGAAGAGAGAGAGAGAGACGGAAAGAGAAGGCTAAGAAAGAAACTAGAGTACTAGGGTACAATAGGGGGGTTAAGGGACCGAAGGGTGGAAGACCCAGGTCCCTGAGGAGACTTGAACCCCACAACAAAGGTCCAGTTAGGAGCTGAGCTCAGGAGGGAGTCATTATGAGTCAGGAGATGAGAGAGTGGGGTGGGGGGGGGCAGTACCCAATTGATAGCCTTACCTAATCTATTGGCAGGGAATTAAGGGGCCCCAGCAACCTTAGATGTACAGTGGGGAAAGAAAGTATTTAGTCAGCCACCAATTGTGCAAGTTCTCCCACTTAAAAAGATGAGAGAGGCCTGTAATTTTCATCACAGGTACACGTCAACTATGACAGACAAAATGAGGAAAAAAAATCCAGAAAATCACATTGTAGGATTTTTAATGAATTTATTTGCAAATTATGGTGGAAAATAAGTATTTGGTCAATAACAAAAGTTTCTCAATACTTTGTTATATACCCTTTGTTGGCAATGACACAGGTCAAACGTTTTCTGTAAGTCTTCACAAGGTTTTCACACACTGTTGCTGGTATTTTGGCCCATTCCTCCATGCAGATCTCCTCTAGAGCAGTGATGTTTTGGGGCTGTCGCTGGGCAACACGGACTTTCAACTCCCTCCAAAGATTTTCTATGGGGTTGAGATCTGGAGACTGGCTAGGCCACTCCAGGACCTTGAAATGCTTCTTACGAAGCCACTCCTTCGTTGCCCGGGCGGTGTGTTTGGGATCATTGTCATGCTGAAAGACCCAGCCACGTTTCATCTTCAATGCCCTTGCTGATAGAAGGAGGTTTTCACTCAAAATCTCACGATACATGGCCCCATTCATTCTTTCCTTTACACTAATCAGTCGTCCTGGTCCCTTTGCAGAACAAAAGCCCCAAAGCATGATGTTTCCACCCCCATGCTTCACAGTAGGTATAGTGTTCTTTGGATGCAACTCAGCATTCTTTGTCCTCCAAACACGACGAGTTGAGTTTTTACCAAAAAGTTATATTTTGGTTTCATCTGACCATATGACATTCTCCCAATCCTCTTCTGGATCATCCAAATGCACTCTAGCAAACTTCAGACGGGCCTGGACATGTACTGGCTTAAGCAGGGGGACACGTCTTGCACTGCAGGATTTGAGTCCCTGGCGGCGTAGTGTGTTACTGATGGTAGGCTTTGTTACTTTGGTCCCAGCTCTCTGCAGGTCATTCACTAGGTCCCCCATGTGGTTCTGGGATTTTTGCTCACCGTTCTTGTGATCATTTTGACCCCACGCGGTGAGATCTTGCGTGGAGCCCCAGATCGAGGGAGATTATCAGTGGTCTTGTATGTCTTCCATTTCCTAATAATTGCTCCCACAGTTGATTTCTTCAAACCAAGCTGCTTACCTATTGCAGATTCAGTCTTCCCAGCCTGGTGCAGGTCTACAATTTTGTTTCTGGTGTCCTTTGACAGCTCTTTGGTCTTGGCCATAGTGGAGTTTGGAGTGTGACTGTTTGAGGTTGTGGACAGGTGTCTTTTATACTGATAACAAGTTCAAACAGGTGCCATTAATACAGGTAACGAGTGGAGGACAAAGGAGCCTCTTAAAGAAGAAGTTACAGGTATGTGAGAGCCAGAAATCTTGCTTGTTTGTAGGTGACCAAATACTTATTTTCCACCATAATTTGCAAAGAAATTCATAAAAAATCCTACAATGTGATTTTCTGGATTTCGTTTTCTCATTTTGTCTGTCATAATTGACGTGTACCTATGATGAAAATTACAGGCCTCTCTCATCTTTTTAAGTGGGAGAACTTGCACAATTGGTGGCTGACTAAATACTTTTTTTCCCCACTGTATACAGTAATAATAATAATAATATGCCATTTAGCAGACAGGCCATGAACACAGAGGACGTGGCCCGAGCGGTAGAAGGAATGACCCACCCCAAAACAGGAATAGTAAGGTTTGGGCTGCCGTTAGAGGGCAATGGGTTTCAGGGGATGCCCAGAGGACACTTTTGCCATGGGCCGATCACGGAGAGTATGTTGGGAAAATAACTGAATTGTGTAATAGCCTCAGAGAGACATGCAATCCATCATGAGCAGAATAACAGACAGGACAGAGCCAATAAAGAGCAGAAAGGAGCAGAGTACCTAATGGCCACTCTTGGGGAAATAGCGGGTAAAGGCAGGGAAAAGTGAAGGCTACAGCGGGGGAGGTCGGTGCTTCAACTGTAACAAAGGAGGGTGAGGCCCCATGCAGCTACTGTGGTAAGACAGGCCATAACTCTTTTCAATGCAAACCCAAAGGAAAAGGAAAGAAAGAAAAAAAAAAAAGAGAGAAGCCTAACAGACGTCTATTTCCCAGCTTTGAGCTTGAGGAAGAGGAAGGTAAGGCGTGACTAGTCCTTGAGGGAGAAAGAGTAGACTCTGGTGAGGGGAAGGCTAAGGAACCCTTTCATCCAAATTGTGAGGTGTTTGAATTGGCTACTATTGACTTAGCACTTCAACAGGAACAAAAACCTTATTTGACATTGACAGTAATGGGTAATACAATTAAATTCCTTTGTGATACGGGAGCCTGCAGGACAGCAATCTGTGCAACAGACAAGCCAGATGGAGTCAGGATTGATGGGGAGAAAATCATAGTGCGATCTGCCTCTGGTCATCAATTTATTGAAAGGTTATCAGCCCCAATAACCCTAAAACATTACATTTACATTTACGTCATTTAGCAGACGCTCTTATCCAGAGCGACTTACAAATTGGTGCATTCACCCTATAGCCAGTGGGATAACCACTTTACATTATTATTTTTTTTTTTTTTATTTTTATTTTTTTTTGGGGGGGTAGAAGGATTACTTTATTCTATCCCAGGTATTCCTTAAAGAGGTGGGGTTTCAAATGTCTCCGGAAGGTGGTGAGTGACTCCACTGTCCTGGCGTCGTGAGGGAGCTTGTTCCACCATTGGGGTGCCAGAGCAGCGAACAGTTTCGACTGGGCTGAGCGGGAACTATGCTTCCGCAGAGGAAGGGGAGCCAGCAGGCCAGAGGTGGATGAATGCAATGCCCTCGTTTGGGTGTAGGGACTGATCAGAGCCTGAAGGTACGGAGGTGCCGTTCCCCTCACTGCTCCATAGGCAAGCACCATGGTCTTGTAACGGATGCGAGCTTCAACTGGAAGCCAGTGGAGTGTGCGGAGGAGGGGGGTGACGTGAGAGAACTTGGGAAGGTTGAACACCAGACGGGCTGCGGCATTCTGGATGAGTTGTAGGGGTTTAATGGCACAGGCAGGGAGGCCAGCCAACAGCGAGTTGCAGTAATCCAGACGGGAGATGACAAGTGCCTGGATTAGGACCTGTGCCGCTTCCTGTGTAAGGCAGGGTCGTACTCTACGAATGTTGTAGAGCATGAACCTGCAGGATCGGGTCACCGCCTTGATGTTAGCGGAGAACGACAGGGTGTTGTCCAGGGTCACGCCAAGGCTCTTCGCACTCTGGGAGGAGGACACAACGGAGTTGTCAACCGTGATGGCGAGATCATGGAACGGGCAGTCCTTCCCCGGGAGGAAGAGCAGCTCCGTCTTGCCAGGGTTCAGCTTGAGTTGGTGATCCGTCATCCATACTGATATGTCTGCCAGACATGCAGAGATGCGATTCGCCACCTGGTTATCAGAAGGGGGAAAGGAGAAGATTAGTTGTGTATCGTCAGCGTAGCAATGATAGGAGAGGCCATGTGAGGATATGACAGAGCTAAGTGACTTGGTGTATAGGGAGAAAAGGAGAGGGCCTAGAACTGAGCCCTGGGGGACACCAGTGGTGAGAGCACGTGGTGCGGAGACAGCTTCTCGCCACGCCACTTGGTAGGAGCGACCGGTCAGGTAGGACGCAATCCAGGAGTGAGCCGCGCCGGAGATGCCCAGCTCGGAGAGGGTGGAGAGGAGGATCTGATGGTTCACAGTATCAAAGGCAGCAGACAGGTCTAGAAGGACAAGAGCAGAGGAGAGAGAGTTAGCTTTAGCAGTGCGGAGAGCCTCCGTGACACAGAGAAGAGCAGTCTCAGTTGAATGACCAGTCCTGAAACCTGACTGGTTTGGATCAAGAAGGTCATTCTGAGAGAGATAGCAAGAGAGTTGGCTAAAGACGGCACGCTCAATAGTTTTGGAAAGAAAAGAAAGAAGGGATACTGGTCTGTAGTTGTTGACATCAGTGGGATCGAGTGTTGGTTTTTTGAGAAGGGGTGCAACTCTCGCTCTCTTGAAGACGGAAGGGACATAGCCAGCGGTCAAGGATGAGTTGATCAGCGAGGTGAGGTAGGGGAGAAGGTCACCGGAGATGGTCTGGAGAAGAGAGGAGGGGATGGGGTCAAGCGGGCAGGTTGTTGGGCGGCCTGCAGTCACTAGTCGCAAGATTTTATCTGGAGAGAGAGGGGAGAAAGAAGTCAAAGCATAGGGTAGGGCAGTGTGAGCAGGACCAGCAGTGTCATTAGACTTAACAAACGAGGATCGGATGTCGTCAACCTTCTTTTCAAAGTGGTTGACCAATCAGGAGGACATGACCAATCAGGAGGAGAGGCAACCATACCCATCCTGATATCTAAGCTGTGTCCGGTAAATTTACTAGGACGTGATGTAATGACTAAATTGAATGTGGCCGTCATTTCCACTGAGAGGGGAATGAAAGTACACATAGTCAGAGACAATATGGTGGTCTGTGGGGAAGGGGAGCCATGTTATTGGTATAGTCAAGATTTGTTAAGGGGGGGAATAACCTTGATGGAACTTGCTGATGATGTAGTACCAGGCCCCACTAAAATGTCCCCCGATGACCTACACTGTACTCTCTGGTATAACCAACACCCAGGTCCAGATGCAATCTATGAGGAAGCATTATTTAAAACCACAGAAAGGACTATAGCCTTGAAATGGTTTAACTATGACAACACCCACGCAGCAGTGGAGGTGGAACTAGGGCCACAAAGTTCAGGGAAAGATGGAGCCCACATGTGTCCCTAGCAAAGGAGCCAGCAGAGGACTGGAAAGACATGGGCCAGTGGGTATCCAAGGGTAAGAGGATCACTGATTGGGTCAATATTGTGAGTGGCGATCAACACAGCCCATCCACAGATAGGTATCGTCAGAAATTGAATTGGAGAGCCAATTCAGTTCCCGGAGTACATTTAGATGAGAATAGCAGATGCTGAGGAGAGGAATACCTGTTGACAGAACAACAGGAGTCAGACTTAAAAGAAGTTCCAGAGCATTTGTGGTCCCGGGGTCCAGCAGACATAGGATTAATAAAAGGGGTAATTCCAGTACAGGTGATACCCAAATCCAATCATAGGCCATATCAGAAGCAATACCCTATGAAACCAGAAGCAATAAAAGGTTTGCAGTTTACCAAGAGCAGATTGGGAGGGACCTTGAGGGAGGGCCAATTCTCGAGGAGATAGTGAGGCCAGAAACAAAGGTGCAGTGTCCTGGAAATCACAGTTTTTTTCAGTTCTGCTGGGAGTATATTTGATGATGGGGTTTTGTGTTGAATTAGAGGCTAGAGACTTCATAAAATAATTATATATTAACTTGCTCACCCAAACGTAGACATATGTCATGGGTGAGACATAATTAATATAATATTGTACAAAGCCAATTTAGGGTTTCCATTAAGGAACGTCAATCACTACATTGGATATTAATACTATGGAGATAAATTCAATATATGCTGGTCAACTACGGCATGTGTTTGGTGTTATTTGTAGCCTACTTAGAAAGGACAGTTACCTGTATCTGCTCTATTCTAAACAATGACAGATTGGGGGTTTCATAAGAGGTGGCTATAATTTTAGTTGATAACAGAGGTAATTAGATTTGAGAAATGTTGAATTGCATTGTTTAAGCAAGAATGGTATTAAATTCATGCTTTGTAGTTATGTTAAGTTTGGAAATTCCCAGCCAGGCAGGTAAAGATTAAAAATTAAAAAATTAAAATTAAAAGGCAGGTCAGAAAAAACATTCAAAATGGCTGCCAGAGGTGAGAAACACAACTGCAGAGGCAGAATGTTCTGGTAAGAAGATATTATGACTGCAATGAATCATGATAAGAGGGAGCATTAGAGACAGATTGGAGACTATCAGCTCTGATTTGTTGTCATGAGAATTTCTATCTCTAATACTAAGCTTTGAATAATTCCTAGAGGTTGTAAGACTAGTTAATTAAGAATTAAACAGCTTCTCCAGTGTCTAAGAAATCAGCCATTTTTATTCATGAGAGCTCTCGCGCTCAAAACACACACAGCCTTTTTATATGCCTTCACACAAAGGAACTTTGCTCTGCCCACCTTTAGGCATCCTGTAACTTTCCACAGTATAGTTTTCAGCAGTTTCTAAGTCCCCTCTTACTATGGTATGTTGGCCTCCAACAGTTTCTACCCATATTCCCAGTTAGTGGTTTCATTGTCTTTATAACTCTAACACAGTTATACACAGTTTCGGGGTGGAACAATTTTAGTAATTACCCTAAACATACAAATGTTCCTATCATTTGTCAACTAGCGCATGAGTAGTTACAACTCCACTATCATTATTTCATTATTAACCTTGTAATTTCCTATAGTCTCATCAGATGACAAGCAGACTAGGTTAAGCAAACATTGAAGATCTTCTGGATTCATGTTGAAACGCATGGATTGTTTTTTACCCAAACCAAGACATTCATTTTCTTTTTTTCCAAGTTTCAAGGAAGATGCTCAGTCAGATTGGTCTGATCTAGGGCAGTGTTAGGATTATTTGATCTACTCCACTCTTGTGATATTGTTCTCTCATTATAAGGCTGACTTTTATTGTGCTCACACGTGATAAAGACGTCGTAAAAAGGCCTATGCTAATAAAAGTAGACTAGATTGAGGCCGAATTGTAGCTCAGCTGGTAGAGCACGGCGCTTGTAACGCCAGGGTAGTGGGTTTAATCCCCGGGACCACCCATACACAAAAATGTATGCACGCATGACTGTAAGTCGCTTTGGATAAAAGCGTCTGCTAAATGGCATATTATTATTATCAGGGTCTGGATGAGGTAATAAGGGAGACTGGCAGGTTTTGGACTTGGCCCTGCTTTCACAAAGGATGACATCAAAAACATCATTCATACAAACTGTGTATACCGACCACGATGGCAGAACGTACCTGCTGAACGTACAAACAGGATCTCAAATGATGCCTTCCCTTCCTGGACTCCATTGGTGTTGTGCACTGTGCATGAGTAGTTTGTGGAACCACTTTATGTAGCCTTCAGAACTGTTCGTTTACTGGAGAGGCTAAACAGTTCGTCGTCGGTCTCTTTGGCCACCAGTTCAGCACTCTCTGTGCAGTTTGTGCCAAACTCGTCAAACCACCAGATCAACCCTTTCTGGTGCCCGCCTGTAGAGTTGCAGAAAATGGTCACATTCGTGTTCTGTTTGATGCTGTTCTCAGGACTGGAACTCATGGTTGGAGATTTGTACATAGCTGGAAGAGAGAGAGGAAGATACATTATATTATATACATGTGTGTGCTGTTCGCAACAGTAGTTAACAACGTCAGTGGGTAAACATTGTTAAGACAGACTCTGCACCTTTTCAACATCAATTCAATGGTTATAACTTGGAATGAGATTACTGTAGGAGTGTTTTTTAATAAACTTGAATGACCTTTCTTTTATCACTCACATATTCTAATTGAGTCTGTGTACATTATTTGTAAACACTGATTGCATGCCATGGGCAGAATGGCATTATGGAGGCTAGTTGTGGACGTTGTACTACTGTGTATCATTTGAGCACTGTCATTCTGAAACAGAAAGTAAACAACGCTCCTGCTGTGCTGTACAATCACACACTTACAAATAGATCTGAACTCCCCCTGAACATATTCCAGAATAAACATCCTTATCAACTTTATATCATAACTGTATGAAATTGTGTGTATGTGACAACAATGGAAGTTCAATAGAACTTCATTCCAACGCATTTCGGCATGTGGGCATCCAATCAAATCAAATCAAATGTTGTTTGTCACATACACGTGTTTAGCAGATGTTATTGCAGGTGTAGCGAAATGCTTGTGCTTCTAGCTCCGACAGTGCAGTAATATCTAACAAGTAATATCGAACAATTTCACAATATATACCTAATACACACAATCTAAGTAAGGGATGGAATTAAGAATATATACATATATGGACGAGCAATGACAGAGCAGCATGGACTAAGATACAGTCGAATATTATGGAATACAGTATATACATATGAGATGAGTAATGCAAGATATGTAAACATTATTAAAGTGACTAGTGTTCCATTTCTTAAAGTGGCCAGTGATTTCTAGTCTATGTTGATAATGTGCTAGTGATGGCTATTTAACAGTCTGATGGCCTTGAGATAGAAGCTGGAGGGCGGGTAGTGTGCCCCCGGTAATGCATTGGGTAGACCGCACCACCCTCTGGAGAGCCCTGCGGTTGCGGGCGGTGCAGTTGCCATACCAGGCGGTGATACAGCCCGACAGGATGCTCTCAATTGTGCATCTGTAAAAGTTTGTGAGGGTTTTAGCTGCCAAGCCACATTTCTTCAGCCGCCTGAGGTTGAAGAGGCTCTGTTGCGCCTTCTTCACCACACTGTCTGTGTGGGTGGACCATTTAAGTTTGTCAGTGATGTGTACGCCAAGGAACTTGAAGCTTTCTACCTTCTCCACTATGGTCCCGTCAATGTGGATAGGGGGGTGCACCCTCTGATGTTTCCTGAAGTCCACGATCATCTCCTTTGTTTTGTTGACATTGAGTGAGAGGTTATTTTCCTGGCACAACACTCCCAGAGCCCTCACCTCCTCCCTGTAGGCTGTCTCCTCATTGTTGGTAATCAAGCCTTCTACTGTTGTGTCGTCTACAAACTTGATGATTGAGTTGGAGGCGTGGGTGAACAGGGAGTACAGGAGTGGGCTGAGCATGCACTCTTATGGGGCCCCAGTGTTGAGGATCAGCGAAGTGTTGGTGTTGTTTCCTACCTTCACCACCTGGGGGCGGCCCGTCAGGAAATCCAGGACTCAGTTGCACAGGGCGGGGTTCAGACCCAGGGCCTCGAGCTTAATGATGAGCTTGGAGGGTACTATGGTGTTGAATGCTGAGCTATAGTCAATGAACAGTATTCTTACATAGGTATTCCTCTTGTCCAGATGGGATAGGGCAGAGTGCAGTGTGATGGCGATTGCATCGTCTGTGGATCTATTGGGGTGGTAAGCAAATTGAAGTGGGTCTAGGGTGACAGGTAAGGTAGAGGTGATATAATCATTGACTAGTCTCTCAAAGCACTTCATGATGACAGAGGTGAGTGCTATGGGGCGATAGTCATTTAGTTCAGCTACCTTTGCTTTCTTGGGTACAGGAACAATGGTGTTCATCTTGAAGCATTTGGGGACAGCAGATTGGGATAGGGAGAGTTTGAATAGGTCCGTAAACACACCAGCCAGCTGGTCTGCGCATGCTCTGAGGACGCAGCTAGGGATGCCGTCTGGGCCGGCAGCCTTGCGAGGGTTAACACGCTTAAATGTCTTACTCACGTCGGCCACGGAGAAGGAGCGCCCACAGTCCTTGGTAGTGGGCCTCGTTGGTGGCACTGTGTTATCCTCAAAGTGGGCGAAGAAGGTGTTTAGCTTGTCTGGAAGCAAGACGTGGCTGGTTTTCCTTTTGTAGTCCGTGATTGTCTGTAGACCCTGCCACATATGCCTCGTGTCTGAGCTGTTGAATTGCGACTCCACTTTGTCTCTATACTGCCGTTTTGCCTGTTTGATTGACTTGCGGAGTAATGGTTGAGGGTTTTAGCCGCGCGAGTACAACAGTCGATATGTTGATAGAACTTCGGCAGCCTAGTCCTCAAATCAGTCATAACACCCAGATGAAGGCTTTGATCCGAAACACATACAAATAAATAAGTTGTTGTATTGTATTGTATTCTTCTATTGCCCTCCAAGAGTGGCTGAATATCTCACATGTTCAGTTTGCTTCTTTCATGAACCTGTGTTGAAAGGTGTTTATCTTTTTGTAATCACACTTGGTTGAACTGTAGATCACAAACTGGCATCACCATTGTCTGTTTCCTCCATGCATTCATACGCCCCCTTGTCGGCCATCTTGGTATTTGTCAACAACAAGGACACATTCATATTCTTCTTGTTCCAGGATGACACGGCACATTTAAATCCAAGGGTTGAGTTATTTTCTTCTTTATGGTATTCCAACAAAGATGCATCCCCTCCCACTCTCTTCCAGGTCACTGTCAAGATGGTCACGTTCTGAACAGTTTTGACATTACACTCCAGGAGTGACTGCTGATCATGAACCCCATGGTATTCTTCTTTACACTCCAGTTTGACAAAAGCTATAAGTAAAATATCATTACAGAGAAAAATTGACATTAATACAAAAGATAATTACTGTTATAGTAGTCAGTTTTATCATAATGTGACCAATCTTACTGAACTTTTAGTAAAAAATAATATACAGTTCTCCCAAACCACAAAGTTAACAATCAGCTGAAAACAATACATCTATTTTTGTGTTTTTGTATATAACATTTTATAACCATTATTATGGAATTCATGGCACAACTTACTCTCAGAGGAATTTCCAGCTCTGATACAGGAAAAATGGATCACTAAAAACAGCAAGCTGGTAGCTGAAGTCATCTTTGGTTCCTGAGAAAGAAGAGAGAACTGTACAATGACAACACTTGTCACAGCAGTATGAGGTAAGACTATAGACTGCGTGAGGTAGGTCTTTAGACTGCCTGCCACTCACAATGGCTCTGGACTGTCATCCGAAAATAAAGACATTTAAAAGTTGCTAACAGAAACAAATCCAGATCGACTAAAGTCAAGTACTGAATAGGTCTTAACTAGCCCTCCTGTAGCTCAGTTGGTAGAGCATGGCGCTTGCAACGCCAGCGTTGTGGGTTCGATTCCCACAGGGGGCCAGCATGAAACATTTATGCACTCACTAACTCTGAATAAGAGCGTCTGCTAAATGACTAAAATGTAACTATACTGAATAAATATATAAACGCAACATGCAACCATTTCATTGAGTTACAGTTCATATGACGAAATCAGTCAATTTAAATACATTCATTAGGTTCTAATCTATGGATTTCACATGACTGGGAGTACAGATACAGTGGGGGAAAAAAGTATTTAGTCAGCCACCAATTGTGCAAGTTCTCCCACTTAAAAAGATGAGAGAGGCCTGTAATTTTCATCATAGGTACATGTCAACTATGACAGACAACATGATACTTTTTTTTTACAGAAAATCACATTGTAGGATTTTTAATGAATTTATTTGCAAATTATGGTGGAAAATAAGTATTTGGTCAATAACAAAAGTTACTCAATACTTTGTTATATACCCTTTGTTGGCAATGACACAGGTCAAACGTTTTCTGTAAGTCTTCACAAGGTTTTCACACACTGTTGCTGGTATTTTGGCCCATTCCTCCATGCAGATCTCCTCTAGAGCAGTGGTGGTTTGGGGCTGTCGCTGGGCAACACTGACTTTCAACTCCCTCCAAAGATTTTCTATGGGGTTGAGATCTGGAGACTGGCTAGGCCACTCCAGGACCTTGAAATGCTTCTTACGAAGCCACTCCTTCGTTGCCCGGGCGGTGTGTTTGGGATCATTGTCATGCTGAAAGACCCAGCCACGTTTCATCTTCAATGCCCTTGCTGATGGAAGGAGGTTTTCACTCAAAATCTCACGATACATGGCCCCATTCATTCTTTCCTTTACACGGATCAGTCGTCCTGGTCCCTTTGCAGAAAAACAGCCCAAAAGCATGATGTTTCCACCCCCATGCTTCACAGTAGGTATGGTGTTCTTTGGATGCAAATCAGCATTCTTTGTCCTCCAAACACGACGAGTTGAGTTTTTACCAAAAAGTTATATTTTGGTTTCATCTGACCATATGACATT
This sequence comes from Coregonus clupeaformis, assembly GCF_020615455.1. Lineage (NCBI taxonomy): Eukaryota > Metazoa > Chordata > Actinopteri > Salmoniformes > Salmonidae > Coregonus > Coregonus clupeaformis. The sequence goes on along the minus strand of NW_025534473.1, from coordinate 77,496 downwards.
CTCCCAATCCTCTTCTGGATCATCCAAATGCACTCTAGCAATCTTCAGACGGGCCTGGACATGTACTGGCTTAAGCAGGGGGACACGTCTGGCACTGCAGGATTTGAGTCCCTGGCGGCGTAGTGTGTTACTGATGGTAGGCTTTGTTACTTTGGTCCCAGCTCTCTGCAGGTCATTCACTAGGTCCCCCCGTGTGGTTCTGGGATTTTTGCTCACCGTTCTTGTGATCATTTTGACCCCACGGGGTGAGATCTTGCGTGGAGCCCCAGATCGAGGGAGATTATCAGTGGTCTTGTATGTCTTCCATTTCCTAATAATTGCTCCCACAGTTGATTTCTTCAAACTAAGCTGCTTACCTATTGCAGATTCACTCTTCCCAGCCTGGTGCAGGTCTACAATTTGGTTTCTGGTGTCCTTTGACAGCTCTTTGGTCTTGGCCATAGTGGAGTTTGGAGTGTGACTGTTTGAGGTTGTGGACAGGTGTCTTTTATACTGATAACAAGTTCAAACAGGTGCCATTAATACAGGTAACGAGTGGAGGACAGAGGAGCCTCTTAAAGAAGAAGTTCGTAGGTCTGTGAGAGCCAGAAATCTTGCTTGTTTGTAGGTGACCAAATACTTATTTTCCACCATAATTTGCAAATAAATTCATAAAAAATCCTACAATGTGATTTTCTGGAGAAATAAAATCTCAATTTGTCTGTCATAGTTGACGTGTACCTATGATGAAAATTACAGGCCTCTCTCATCTTTTTAAGTGGGAGAACTTGCACAATTGGTGGCTTACTAAATACTTTTTTCCCCCACTGTATGCATCTGTTGATCACAGATACGTTTAAAAAGAAAATGGGCCTCACAATGGGCCTCATCACAGTATTTCTGTGCATTCAAATTGCCATCGATAAAATGCATTTGTGTTCGTTGTCCGTAGTTTATACCTGCCCATGCATAACCCCACAGCCACCATGGGGCACTCTGTTCACAACGCTGACATCAGCAAACCGCTCGCCAACACGACACAATACATGTGGTCTGCAGTTATGAGGCCGGTTGGTGGTATTGCCAAATTCCCTCAAACAAAATTTGAGAGAAAAATAATTTTTCTGGGATCTTATATTTCAGCTCATGAAACATGGGACCAACACTTTACATGTTGCGTTTATATTTCTGTTCAGTGTAAGTGCATTGTGAATGAGGGCCTAACATAGGCAAAACAGGCAACTGTCTGCTATTTAGGTATCTACTGGTCACCTCACATCTGGATTGTCAACATGCCTGTTTCAACTATTTATTGCAGACAAATGCAATAAAATGTGAACATTATACAAATAGACAAAAGAGCATAACATTTTACATTTTAGTCATTTAGCAGACACTCTTATCCAGAGTGACTTAACAGTTCATCTTAAGATACACTATATATACAAAAGTATGTGGACACCCCTTAAAATTAGTGGATTCAGCTATTTCAGCCACACCCGTTGCTGAGAGGTGTACAAAATCGAGCACACTGACATTCACTCTACATAGACAAACATTGGCAGTAGAATGGACTTACTGAAGAGCTCAGTGACTTTCAACATGGCACCGTCATAGGATGCCACCTTTCCAACAAGTCAGTTCATCAAATTTCTGCCCTGCTAGAACTGCAGTGGTCAACTGTAAGTGCTGTTATTGTGAAGTGGAAACGTCTAGGAGCAACAACGGCTGAGCCACGAAGTAGTATGACACACAAGCTCACAGAATGGGACCGGCGAGTGCTGAAGGATTAGCGCGTAAAAATTGTCTGTCCTCGGTTGCAACACTCACTACCGAGTTCCAAACTGCCTTTGGAAGAAATGCCAGCACAAGAACTGTTAGTCGGGAGCTTCATGAAATGGGTTTACATGGCTGAGCAGCTACACACAAGCATAAGATCACCATGCGCAATGCCAAGCGTCGGCTGGAGTGGTGTAAAGCTCGCCGCCATTGGACTCTGGAGCAGTGGAAACACGTTCTCTGGAGTGATAAATCACGCTTCACCATCTGGCAGTCTGACGGACGAATCTGGGTTTGGCGGATGCCAGGTGAACACTACCTGCCTGAATACATAGTGCCAACTATAAAGTTTGGTGGAGGAGGATAATGGTCTGGGGCTGTTTTTCAGGGTTCGGGCTAGGACCCTTAGTTCCAGTGAAGGGAAATCTTAATGCTCCAGCATACAATGACATTCTAGACGATTCTGTGCTTCCAACATTGTGGCAACAGTTTGGGGAAGGCCCTTTCCTGTTTCAGCATGACAATGCCCCCATGCACAAAGCGAGGTCCATACAGAAATGGTCTGTTGAGATCGGTGTGGAAGAACTTGACTGGCCTGCACAGAGCCCTGACCTCAACCCCATTGAACACCTTTGGGATAAATTGGAACGCCGACTGCAAGCCAGGCCTAATCCCCCAACATCAGTGCCAGACCTCACTAATGTTCTTGTGGCTGAATGGAAGCAAGTCCCTGCAGCAATGTTCCAACATTGCTGGAAAGCCTTCCCAGAAGAGTGGAGGCTGTTATAGCAGCAAAGGGGGGGTCCAACTCCGTATTAATGCCCATGATTCTGGAATGAGAGGTTCGACGAGCAGGTGTCCACATACTTTTGGTCATGTAGTGTAGCTAGGTGGGACAATCACATATCACAGTCATAGTTAATAAATGTTTCCTCAATAAAGTAGCTATCAGCAAAGTCAGAGCTAGTAAGGCGGGAAAAAGTCAAGTGCAAGTGCAAGTGTTTTTTTTTTTTTACACAATGAAGGAAACACATTCTATTATTAAGGAAGCAATGTGTGGGAGATGACAGTAATGTTAAATGAATTCAAATGGCCACTAAAGCTGTTGGAGTTATTCTCCCCCACAATATCCTCATTGCTTCTGCAGCCAATGCAGCTGAAGAATGCCCAAAGGAATAAACAGCTGCAATGGGAGAATAAGGGATTTGTTCCTCCCTTGTGAAGGCTACTGGAAGGACCTTTTATGGAAAGATGCATGAAATATGCCTGCATATGCAAAAATGCATGCGATGATCAAGATATTAAAGTATTCAGTACCCTGCTCTTCAATTTAATTTAACACACTTCTTGTACTCCAACTGGTCTTTGATTCTAAAACTTTTCCAAGTAGATTTCAACATTTCCCCCCCAAAAAAGTATAGTGATTTAGGCTATGTCTGTGCCTTTCTGTTCCCAGCAGGGTTGGGGTCAATTCAGAATTCAAATGAGAATGCTTCATAAAAACAGAATCAACCTTGATTGGTGGGAAGAAACTGCTTGCCTTACCTGCTGCTGTTGACAGTTCATTGAGTGACAAGTGGAACAACAGAAAACACCTCAGCAGTGACATCACCATCACCACACCTGGCTGTGTACTGCTGTCTGTCTCTGTCTGACATCTACTTATAAAGACAGGAAATAGGATACATCTGGCATCACAGTCCCTCACGGTCAACCACACCTGCATGTATTACTGCAGTCTAATTTATAATTCTTAATTGAGTCAAATTCTATGTATACACTACCTGTCAAAAGTTTTAGAACACCTACTCATTCCAGGGTTTTTCTTTATTTGTACTATTTTCTACATTGTAGAACAGTAGTGAAGACATCAAAACTACGAAATAACACATATGGAATCATGTAGTAACCAAAAAAGTGTTTAACAAATCAAAATATATTTGAGATTTGAGATTCTTCAAATAGCCGCCCTTTGCCTTGATGACAGCTTTGCACACTCTTGGCATTCTCTCAACCAGCTTCATGAGGTAGTCACTTGGAATGAATTTCAATTAACAGGTGTGCCTTCTTAAAAGGTAATTTGGGGAATTTATTTACTTCTTAATAAGTTTGAGATGATCAATTGTGTTGTGACAAAGTAGGGGGGGTATACAGAAGATAGTCCTATTTGGGAAAATACCAAGTCCATATGGCAAGAACAGCTCCAATAAGTAAAGAGAAATGACAGTCCATCATTACTTTAAGACATGAAGGTCAGTAAATAGGGAAAATGTCAAGAACTTTGAAAGTTTCTTCAAGTGCAGTGGCAAAAACCATCAAGCGCTATGATGAAACTGCCTCTCGTGAGGACCGCCACAGGAATGGAAGACCCAGAGATACCTCCGCTGAAGAGGATAAGTTCATTAGAGTTACTCACAAATTGCAGCCCAAATAAATGCTTCAAGTAAGGTACACTTAACCAGCATGGCTACTACAGCATTCTGCAGAGATCCGCCATCCCATCTGGTTTGGGCTTAGTGGGACTATAATTTGTTTTTCAACAGGACAATGACCCAACACACCTCCAGGCTGTGTAAGGACTATTTTACCAAGGAGGGTGATGGAGTGCTGCATCAGATGACCTGGCCTCCACAATCCCCCGACCTCAACCAAATTGAGATGGTTTGGGATGAGTCGGACCGCAGAGTGAAGGAAAAGCAGCCAACAAGTGCTCAGCATATGTTGGAACTCCTTCAAGACTGTTGGAAAAGCATTCCAGGTGACGCTGATTGAGAGAATGCCAAGTGTGCAAAGCTGTCATCAAGGCAAAGGGTGGCTATTTGAAGAATCTCAAATATAAAATATATTTTGATTCGTTTAACACTTTTTGAGTTACTACATAATTCCATATGTGTTATTTCATAGTTTTGATGTCTTCACTATTATTCTACAATGTAGAAAATAGTAAAAATAAAGAAAAACCCTTGAATGAGTAGGTGTTCTAAAACTTTTGACCGGTTGGTTATGTGTATTATAATTTCAATGGTTTAATGTGTTAGTGTATTAGACAAAAAATATGGTGAGTGGAGAGTTTAGACGGATTGCATTGTTATAAACACAACAACAGACCCAACTATAAATCAACTTTATTGTATTCACATATCTACAGTTATGTTAAAGCAGATCAACGTTACATCATGTTGTGTTCATGTTATTCATCTTTCAGATGTCGATTTTTCTCAATCTTTGCATCAGAATTTTAATGTGAGGAGAGAATTCCCACTAGTGGACATGTTGCCTTCTGTTCAGTGTCACATATCTTACTTGAATTCAATCAAACCAGGGTTGTATTCAGAAGGGACAAAATGAAAGCCGATGTAAAGGGACCACCTGAACTTAAGATACGAAACATTTGTTTTTGTTTTCCGTTGCGAATTGTTTTGCTACATTTTGCTACTGTGTACTAATGTACTGTCGCTGGGCAAAAAAATTAGTCTTCAGGTACTGTAACTACTTATATAATACATAATGATGAAAAATATATATATTTCTTTGTGCAGTAATTATATACATTTTCCTCACAATGGGTTACCCGCTTTTGGTTCCTTAAAACAGTTTAGAACATGAAAGAATGCAGATTTGCCTCCCCATCAATTATGATTTTCATTTGTTTAAAGATTGTATCTTTATTTGTTTAAAGATTGTAGTAATTAAAAACAACAATTAAAAAGCTTCCTTTCATTCTATTTACAAAACTTTCCGTGTAAAAACTTTCTTACTGCCCTATATTTAATGAACAGTATCAAGGTGCGGGATTTGAATAGGAATTTCACAGTGTGAAATATATCAAAAAATATCATACAAAAGATGATTTACATGTTTTATCTGAACAAAGTAAAAAAGCTTTCATCTCAATGATCTCATTAATAACAAACAAAGTCACATATAAAAACATACAAAATGTAGCAACAATAAAGTCTGTTATAGGGGGTAAAGTGCAGAGTAGGCCTCATTGAGCATTTGTAGTCAGCAATGGGTGGGGGGGTCAGGTAAAGCACTTTTGCTACTGTAGGCTGAACAATAGAACAGCTATTTCCATGTTAAAATGTTATGGGATGCATTTGCTCCATTGTTTTTTATGGTAGGCCACTCTGGTAGGCCTACGTTATGATAGCCACACTAGCCTACTTGACCACTGTTAAAACTAACTTAAAACGGGTACAGCCTCAGTGTTCACAGTAAACACGCGGCGGAAGTTGCACAGAATTTTCGCAACGTTCAAGTTTACGCTCAGCAGACCTGAAATTTGCTCAGTCATGAAAAAAACATTGCTGTATAGAAACATTCATGTTAGGCTTTTAAACATAGGCTTTTAAAGTCATCAACCACAGTCATCAACCACAGTGCTTACAGACTGGTATTATCAGCTGATTAAGAAGAAACAAATGCCTCAATCAGAATGACCTGAGTGCCAAAGTGACTGTCACTTAACAGGAAACAGTCCATCAAAGGATAGTGATGGTGACAAGCCCCTTATTGATCGTCAAGGAAACAGTCCCTTCCAGAGACTGCCAGTTAACTAATCAGTTACTAGAGACTGGAATGCTGATCCTATGAACTGTCACTGTTTAGACCTGGAGAGAGGGAGAGGGAGGGAGGGAAAGAAAAAGAGACCGACAGAGACAGACAGACAGAGAAGGCGAGAGAGAGAAAGATGGAGAGAATGAGAGAGAAAGAGCATATTGTTACAAAATAGAAAGTAAAAACAGGAGACACCACTAATCATTACAAGGAGCAAGGACAGCATGTAAACTACATGATAACTGCAAGGTTAACTACAAGGTTAACTACAAGATAATCAATCATTTAAAAAAACATGTCCCCATGAAGCTATGATACTGAATAGAAAGAGCTCTATTATAAATACAGTAGATGTAGATACAATATACTTTAGATAGATATATTCATTTTAGATGTACAATATAAATATAGATATATTAATTGTAGATTGAACACATGGACACAGTACCTTTTGCTTCAACATCGTCATCATGCCTGGTATCTGTTTGGTGGCCACCTAAAAAAGAAAAAGACTAAGTCAGTGATCGTGATGTCTGTATGTCTCATCGTGATGTCTGTCTGTTGGATGGCCACTGTGACCTATAACTGACAAGAACAAGTGAGAAGCTGATCTGTGACATAATGTGGAGGAATGTCATCTAACATTTAAATCTCCAGAGGAGCATTGCATCCTCCAAAGTTCAGTGGAATTAACAGTTGGGCAGAAAGAGAAAAGTTAGTCAAGACAGCAAGTCTTCCCTCACAGTGCAGATAGGCCCATATTTCACCCAGGATTACATAATAGTATGACCCAAATAAATAATCTCCCTTCACCACAGCCACGCAGCTAAACTACCTTAATTAGGACAGGGGTGAGTCAATTATTACGATTTCCCCATGAGAACAGTACAAAAGCGGAGCCATCATCATCGCCAACTGGTTTGGTAAACAATTAGTAATCATCCAGCCTCCATTTTATACTCCACTTGTGACGCATGTGATGAAACACTTCCCTTTGACCTACATTCAATCACCCTAGTAGTCATGTTTAATAGGATAGCTAAGACAGATACTGTGTGCACAGCATATCAGATATTATACAGAGACAGATACAGGGACGGACTGGGACCAGAAACCAGGCCCATGTTTGCCCCTGTAGGCCCCCATACCTGCCCTAGACTGATAGGACAGACACTGTGTGTACAGCATATCAGACATAAGGGCCCAATGCAAACAAAGTATCTCCCTCTGAAGCTACAGTAAAGAGGAACAGAGAGAGGATGTGGTTAGTGAGGAGATTTGGAAGGGTGACAACAGACAGACATGTGTTCCGGGTGAGTGGCCACTGTTTCACAGTTTTACTGTCCAAGGCTGAGTGGCTAGTTTCACAAACCAAAAGCATGTGAATGCTAGCCTGGTCAAATAGCTGTACTACTCTTGCCAACTCCATAGCTCATTGTCAAGACAAAGATGTTTACGCATGACGATGAGTGACAAGGAGTTGGCATGATAGCCCAAACAGACTGGCACTCAGGCTATGTGAATGCATTATGGAGTATTGCTTTTGCCTTGGAAAATTTAATAATTTGTTGAGTTATAATTTTGATCAAATCAGGTGAATCCAGGTGAAAGCTATGATCCCTTATTGATGTCACCTGTTAAATCGACTTCAATCAGTGTAGATGAAGGGGAGGAGACAGGTTAAAGCAAGATTTAAGCCTTGATACAATTGAGACATGGATTGTGTACGTGTGCCATTGAGAGCGTGAATGGGCAAGACAAAAGATTGAAGTGCCTTTGAACGGGGTATGGAAGTAGGTGCCAGGCCCACCGGTTTGAGCGTGTCAAGAACTGCAACACTGCTGGGTTTTTCACACTCAACAGTTTCCCGTGTGTATCAAGAATGGTCCACCACCCAAAGGACAACCAGCCAACTTGACACAACTGTGGGAAGCATTGGAGTCAACATGGGCCAGCATCCCTGTGGAACTCTATCAACACCTTGTAGAGGCCATCCCCTGACAAATTGAGGCTGTTCTGAGGTCAAAAGGAGTTTGCAACTCAATAATAGGAAGGTGTTCCTAATGTTAGGTATACTCAGTGTATATTATATTATAATAGCATTATGGATTGTGTTAAGTATTAACTATACTGTTATTCATGGTTAATAGTATGCCACAACATGCCACTGATTTGACTACTCTAAACGATTGGCTGAGTTACCAGACAACATTACAGGTTGTGTAATCCCCCATGCAAAGCCAAAATGGATGGCTGCCAGAGCATGCAGGCTTGGCAGAGGAAGGGCCTCTGTACAGGTTAATCTAGCACTAGCTAGCATGACAAACAGATACATGATCAGATACATGATCAAAGCTCCATGTAATGATATTATGGAGTTATACACACACAACAGTCTCTACTTTATGAGTATGACAATTCATGTACTTACGTTGGGCGGAGCGCTTCTTAAAAAACAGCAGCGCAGCAAGGAGTCCAATGATCAGAGATCCTATGACTACAACCGGGACAAGCCACTTGGGGGTGGACACAGAATCCAACTTTTCAGCTTTACTACCTGGACAGACAAAATTGACAAAAATTGGGAGTTACAAAATAAATAGGCAATTCATATGAAGTCAAGAGAAAAAGGTTAGCTATGCTAGGGTCAAAGTCAGTATCAGGGCATTTCAGACACACAGACTTGAGTTCTGTTCTAATCTAAATGCATCTTAATAACCTTTTACTGCAGTGGGGTAAATCAGGGTCACACAGAGAGATTATTGGTAGTCTTAAACAAATCTAGAAGACTGGAATATAACAAAACCGTTTGACATAGAAACACCGGATTTTCGTTGTTTTAAAAAAATATTTATTTATTTTATAATTGTGAAATTATGAAAAATATTAAATATTAATACAATTCCACCCATGAGGCCAAAGAGGGTGCTTTTGGCCATTGACTGCAGGAAAGGGCTGCTTTACTTCCCATTGCTAAGAACAATTAGTTTTGGCATTAGATGGATCCTTTTTCTTTAAAAGTTCCCAGCCAGGCTAAAGAACAACAGCTTGAGGACTGCAGGTCAGAAATAATATTCAAAATGGCTGCCAGAGATGAGAAACACAACTGCAGAGACAGAATGTTCTGGTAAGAAGGTATTATGACTGCACTTATGAATCATGATAAGGGGCATTAGAGACATATTGGAGACTATCAGCTCTAATTTGCAACTAGTGCAGGTAGTTACAACTCCACTATCATTATTTCCCCCTCTATGGACCTATTGGATCAGATTAACCGAGTAATTTCCTATAGCTCATCAGATGACAAGTAGACTGGGTTAAGCAAACATTGAAGATCTTCTAGATTCCTGTTGAAACACGCATGAATAGAGCTTGCCAGCTTGTAGTCCTAAAACCCGGAAATGAGTTACCCTTGGTTCATTCAGCCATTCCTATGGCAAAAATTAAAGGCGAAAGAATACGGTTTTGAGATAAACGCCGAAAATAAGGTCTGAGGTTAACACAGGTTTAGGAGGTCTTATACGTTTTGTTCTATGAGATAATATCAGTCAGTTAACATGACCTTTATGAATTATGAAGCCTTTATGTGCATTATTAAATTACATAAATGCTTCAAAATTCACAAAAGGTTACGTTCACTGATGAAGATTATCTCATAGGACAAAATGTATAAGATCTCCTAAGCCTATGTTTACCACAGACCTTATTTTTGGCGTTTATCCAAAAACGCTACAAAAACTCCATTCATTTTCTCAATAGGCTTTGTCCAACGAACCGTGGTGGAGTTAGTGCCTACAAAAAGACGCCATTACTATTGCGCTCTATTGTTTCTTATCCAAACAAAGACAAACATTTTCCTTTTGTTCGAGTTTCAAGGAAGGTGTTCAGTCAGATTCGGGAGCATGTTATGGCCTGACCTAGGGCAGTGTTATAATTCTTTGTATCTACTCCACTCCTCAGTGACATGTTGTTCTCTCCCCGTGTAGCTCAGTCGGTAGAGCATGGCGCTTGCAACGCCAGGGTTGTGGGTTCGATTCCCACGGGGGGCCAGTATGAAAAATGTATGCACTCACTAACTGTAAGTCACTCTGGATAAGAGCGTCTGCTAAATGACTAAAATAAAATGGCTGACTTTTATTGCGTTCAGAAATGTGATAAAGACGTCGTAAAAAACATCTATGATATTAAAAGTAGACTAGATTGAGGCTGAATTGTTTTACAATTATCAGGGTCAGGATGAGGGAATGAGATAAATTGGCAGGTTTTGGACTTGGCCCTGCTTTTACAAAGGATGACATCACCAACATATTCATACCATTAGGTAGCAGCCATGGCAGAACATACCTAGGTTTCGGGACACAAACTGGATCTCAAATGAAGCCTTCCCCTCCAGGGCTTCATTGACATTGAGCACTTTGCACGTGTAGTTCGTGTAACTGGATGTTGCCTTCACTGTGAAATTACTGGCGAGGCTAAACAGACCATCGTCGGTCTCTTTGGCCACCAGCTCAGCACTCTCTGTGCAGTTTGTGCCAGACTGATCAAACCACCAGATCAACCCTTTCTGGGGCCCGCCTGTAGAGTTGCAGAAAATGGTAACAATTGTGTTCTCTTGGATGTTGGTGTCAGGGATGGAGCTCATGGTTGGAGTTTTGTACTTAGCTGGAAGAGAGAGAGAGTAAGGGGAAATTATATTATACATGTGGGTGCTATTTGGTACATCAGTAGTTATACAACGTCAGCGGGTAAACATTGTCTAGACAGACTCTGCACCTTTTCAACGTCAATCCAACGATTATAACTTGGAATGAGATTACAGTAGGAGTGATTTTAATAAACTGGAATGACCTTTTTTTAATCACTCAGATGTTCTAATTGAGTCTGTGTCCATTATTTGTAAACACTGATTGCATGCCATGGGCAGAATGGCATTATGGAGGCTAGTGGTGGACGTGGTACTACTGTGTACCATTTGAGCAATGTCATTCTGAAACAGAAAGTAAACAACGCTCCTGCTGTGCTGTCCAATCACACACTTACAAATAGATCTGAACTCCCCCTGAGAATATTACAGAATAAACATCCTTATCAATTTTGTATCATAAATGTATGGAAGTGCTTTCTTAGAAATGAAAAGCCTGTTCTACTGTATTTCACAATTCTATCCTCGATGCAAGACTTAGTGGTTGTATGGTTGTGTGCACGTGTGTGTGTGTGTGTGTGTGTGTGTGTGTGTGTGTGTGTGTGTGTGTGTGTGTGTGTGTGTGTGTGTGTGTGTGTGTGTGTGTGTGTGTGACAACAATGGAAGTTGAATAGAACTTTCCAAAGGATTTCAGCATATGGGCATCATAAGCTATGAGCCGAGACACATTAAAAAAAAGAAGTTGTCTATTCTTCTATTGCACTCCAAGCTTGGCTGAATATCTCACATGTTTAGTTTGCTCCTTTCATGAACCGGTGTTGAAAAATGTGTATATTTTCCTAAAATGACACTGTAGACGGTCTATGACTCACCTGTGACACTGAGGCTGGGTGTAGCTTTGTCAGTCCCAACATCTGTTTCCACCTCGCATTCATACTCCCCATTGTCGGCCATCTTGGTATTTGTCAACAACAAGGACACATTCATATTCTTCTTGTTCCAGGATGGCTCAGCAAATTTAAACCCAGGGGTTGGGATCATTTTATCTTTATGGTATTCCAACAAATTATCAGCAGCAGCTCCCACTCTCTTCCAGGTCACCGTTATGATGGTCACATTCTCATCCACTGGTTTGACAACGCACTCTAGAATTGACTGCTGACCATAAACCCCATGGTATTCTGTTTTACACTCCAGTTTGACAAATTCTGTTAGTAAAATATCAGAGAAAGAAATTGACATTAATACAAGAGAGAATTACTGTTATTGTAGTCAGTTTTATCATGTGACCAATCTTATTGATATTTTGGTTAAAAAAATTATACACAGTTCTCCCAAACCACAGAGAAAGGTAACAATCATCTGAAAACTATTTTTTTATATAACATTTTATAACCATTATTATGGCATTCATGGCACAACTTACTCTCAGAGGAATTTTCAGCTCTGATACAGGCAAAATTGATTGCAAAAAACAGCAAGCTGGTAGCTGAAGTCATCTTTGGATTCCTGAGTAGGAAGACAGAAATTTACAATGACAACACTTATCACAGCAGTATGAGGTCAGTCTATAGACTGTGTAAGGTAGGTTAATAGACTGCCTGTCACTCACAATGGCTCTGGACTGTCATCCGAAAATAAACATAAAACAGTTGCTAACAGAAACCAGACAGAAATTAATTATAATCCAGTGCTGAATATGTCTTAACCAGTGCTTGACTGTCCGGAACTGTCCGGCACACCATACTGGCACTTCTAATTCTGGGGGATTTGCGTACCAGCTCCTCTGTAAAAACAAAGTAGCCTATCACTGGCCCAGATTCACACACCGATTTTTTGGGGGGTTTATTTTATTAGGATCCCCATTAGCTGTTGCAAAAGCAGCAGCTACTCTTCCTGGGGTCCACACAAAACATGAAACATTACATAATACAGAACATTAATAGACAATAACTACATAAAAAAATTTTTAAAGGCACACATAGCCTACATATCAATACATACACACAAACTATCTAGGTCAAATAGGGGAGCGGCGTTGTGCCGTGAGGTGTTGCTTTATCTGTTTTTTGAAACCAGGTTTCTCTATATAATACTGTACGCTTTCTTGAATTTGTTCTGGATTTGGGGACCGTGAAAAGACCCCTGGTGGCATGTCTGGTGGGGTAAGTGTGTGTGTGTCAGAGCTGTGTGTAAATTGACTATGCAAACAATTTGGGATTTTCAACACATGAATGTTTCTTATAAAAAGAAGAAGTGATGCAGTCAGTCTATCCTCAACTCTTAGCCAAGCGAGACTGGCATGAATAGTATTTATATCAGCCCTCTGATTACAATGAAGAGAAAGACGTGCCGCTCTGTTTTGGGCCAGCTGCAGCTTAACTAGGTCTTTCCTTGCAGCACTGGACCACACGACTGGACAATAATCAAGATTAGACAAAACTAGAGCCTGCAGAACTTGCTTTTTGGAGTGTGGTGTCAAAAAATCAGAGCATCTCTTTATTACAGACAGACCTCTCCCCATCTTTACAACCATTGAATCTATATGTTTTGACCACGATAGTTTACAATCTAAGGTAATGCCAAGTAATTTAGTCTCCTCAACTTGTTCAACAGCCACACCATTCATTACAAATTCAGCTGAGGTCTACAACATAGGGAATGATTTGTACCAAATACAATGCTCTTAGTTTTAGAGATGTTCAGGACACACCATCACACCTCCTCCTCCATGCTTCACGGTGGGAACCACACATGCGGAGATCATCCTACTCCGCGTCTCACAAAGACACGGCAGTTGGAACCAAAAATCTGAAATTTGGACCAAAGGACAGATTTCCACTGGTCTAATGTCCATTGCTTGTGTTTCTTGGCCCAAGCAAGTCTCTTCTTCTTATTGGTGTCCTTTAGTAGTGGTTTCTTTGCAGCAATTTGACCATGAAGGCCTGATTCACTCAGTCTCCTCTGAACAGTTGATGTTGAGATGTGTCTGTTACTTGAACTCTGTGAAGCATTTATTTGGGCTGCAATTCTGTGGCTGGTAACTCTAATGAACTTATCCTCTGCAGCAGAGGTAACTCTGGGTCTTCCTTTCCTGTGGCGGTCCTCATGAGAGCCAGTTTCATCATAGCGCTTGATGGTTTTTGCGACTGCACTTGAAGAAACTTTCAAAGTTCTTGAAATGTTCCTGATTGACTGACCTTCAAGTCTTAAAGTAATGATAGACTGTCGTTCCTCTTTGCTTATTTAGCTGTTTTTGCCATAATATGGACTTGGTCTTTTACCAAATAGGGCTATCTTCTGTATACCACCCCTACCTTGTCACAACACAACGGACTGGCTCAAATGCATTAAGAAGGAAATAAATTCCACAAATTAACTTTTAACAAGGCACAACTGTTAATTGAAATGCATTCCTCATGAAGCTGGTTGAGAGAATGCCAAGAGTGTGCAAAGCTGTCATCAAGGCAAAGGGTGGCTATTTGAAGAATCTCAAATATTGTCACGTAGGTTGAGTACAGGATTGGACCAAGGTGCAGCGTGGCATGCATACATGTTTATTCACGAAGTTAACACACGACAAAACAACAAAAGCAACGTAACATGAAGCTCACAATGGCTACACACAAACAAGCCAAACAAGAGTCAAGATCCCACAACATAGGTAGGCAAAATGGCTACCTAAGTATGATCCCCAATCAGAGACAACAATCGACAGCTGCCTCTGATTGGGAACCACACCCGGCCAACATAGAAATCCCAAACATAGATATTCACATCACATAGATATTCACACCCTGACCAAACCAACTAGCGAACTCTATGTCAGGGAGTGACAAATATAAAATATATTTTGATTTGTTTAACACTTTTTTGGTTACTACATGATTCCATATGTGTTATTTCATAGTTTTGATGTCTTCACTATTATTCTACAATGTAGAAAATAGTAAAAATAAAGAAAAATCCTGGAATGAGTAGGTGTGTCCAAACTTTTGACTGGTACTGTAAAAAATAATGACAGACAGATTAACTATATCACCAATTTAAAACATAACTTGTAGCAGTTATCTCGCTAGTTAACTATAGCTAACTAAGCATTAATTTCGTTGTTGCCCTTCCACCGACAATGTAGAGCCTAAATAGATCTACACTGTTGGAAAGCGGGGATTCCCCTCTATTAAACAGTAGCCATGTAATTGCGACAACGTAAAAAAATATTATAAGAATACCTTAATTGACAAATAACTGGCTGTGCATTGATCTCCCCCGAAACATGAATATTTGAGCCTTATATATAAACATGTCTAGTTAGATACCTTGCTTTGAAGTAGCCTACCTTATCCATTTGATCCCTGATTTATAGAATGAGGGAATCATTTTATAAAGACAAAAGTATTTGGTTGTAATGTTGAAAAAGCCAAGCCTGCACACCCAGGAGCTCTCCAGATGGAGGGTTGACCACCTGTTGACAACATGTGACTAACAGTGCAGTTCTATGTGGGGGGGCTAAGTGCCTTGATCAAGGGCACAACGGCAGGAGGAGGTAGGTCTACATGGGATCAGACACAGCAGCTTTCCAGTGTCAATAATGCTTACTTTTTCATGTAGACTATAATAATAGTCATGGAAATTTGGTTAAAAGTCGTGGAGAATTAATGGAAAATGTGTATAAACCGTTAACAGTGAATAATCAGAGGTCTCTATAGCATAATGTAATTTGTGGATTTCAGTGAACATAGTCTAATGGACAGACTTGGAAAAAGACAGCTCCTGCACTTCTTCCATCCCAAGTCAAGCACTGGTCTTAACTAAGTGCATTGTGAATATGGGCCTCACATAGGCAACTGTCCCCTATTTAGCTATCTACTGGTCACCTCCCATCTGGATTGTTAACATGTCTGTTTCAACTATTTCTTCGGCAAACAAATGCAATATTATACAAATACACAAAAGAGCATAACATTCACTGAAGGAAACACATTCTATTATTAAGGAAACAATGTGTGGGAGATGACAGTAATGTTAAATGAATTCATGTGGCCACTAAAGCTGTTGGAGTTATTTCCCCCCACAATATCCTCATTGCTTCTGGAGCCAATGCGGCTGAAGAACGCCCAAAGGAATAAACAGCTGCAATGGGAGGATAAGGGATTTTTTTTGTCTACCTAGTGAAGGCTACTGGAGGGACCTTTTATGGAAAGATGCATGAAATAGGGCTACAGATACAAAAATGCATGCAATAATCTAGGGACAAATGTGCAGTATCCCCCTTTTCAATTGTTTATTTAGCACACTCGTTGTACTCCACCTGGTCTTTGGTTTTACACTTTTTAAAGCATTCATTAAAAAAAAGATTAACATATTTTTTATTGTGATATAGGCTGTGTATTGCCTTGCACCTTTGTGTCCCCAGATGGTTGTAATGCAATTTCCAAATTCATTTTTTACTAACCTAGACATTGGCTTGTATGGGAGTAATATCAATAGGAAAATATATCTGGAGTAAACCAACCAGTTATTGAATACATTTTGCAGTAGAATCCCAGTAAACCTCACTTAAAGGGAAAGTAAATTAGAAGGAAGTTCTGTAACTACAATTCAGCCTATGAATTTAGCACTTAATTTGGTTGTGGTTTGAGGACAAAAACAAACAAAAAAATGCCATATAGTATACTTGACATGTGGAGAAAGCTCCAAAATGTTGGATACGCAAAATGAAACATAACCTGCTTGCAAATGATGGACTCTTTCACTTTTACTAGGCAAATAGACACCCTTATACTATGCAAATAGATACCCACTGGCAGTGGGCACACACTGGTTGAATCAACGTTGTTTCCACGTCATTTCAATGAAATGATGTTGAACCAAAGTGGTATAGCCGTTGAATTGACGTCTGTGCTATGATGGACATTCTGAGTATTTTCCGTGAGCCGGCGCACTTGGCTCTGTTCACGTAAAAGAGAAGGCTCATTTGGCTCCCAAACGGCTCTTCGCTCAAAATGTTAAAAAATCGACCTAGAACCATGAAAAAAATGCTAACGTATCTGCATTAAATCGTTGTTTAAGCTCAAAAAGCAGTAGTAGCAGTATGCAAATCAGGGAGCCAAATGGACGGCTCTTTTTTTTTTTATCGGTAAACGCACACTTGTAATGCAATATATATGGTCAACAATTAATAAGCTTTCATTATTATTAAGAAAAGCTAGGCTACAGACACAGAAAACGTTCAAATCTTACCGCATAAACGCTTCAGGCTGTTACCGTTCAGAAGGTCTGAGTGAATCTGATAAAACATTACATTGAGAGGCTGTCTAAACGTTCAGTTTCGATTTGATGCTTTGGCTTCGAAACGTTCTATTCGTTGAAATGTGGTGGTGTTCAAAACTTCGGTTTAGTTCTCAGGGTCATTGCAGTACGCAATCTCCTCAACCGCGGCAAGGTGACAGTTCAGCAGAGGATTGGTCTTTATACCGTAGTGAATTTATATAAAACAACAAATTATTATACAGACAAACAAGGGTCTGTTGTAGCCATTTTTACATTTAACAGATGTTCTTTTCCAGAACGACTTACAGGAGCATTTAGGGTTAAGTGCGTTGCTCAAGGGCACATCAACAGATGTTTCACATAATTGGCTCGGGGATTCTAACCAGCAACCTTTCGATAACTGGACCAATTGTCTTAACCACTTGGCTACCTGCATAGACTCGCTTCCTCTCTGCTTTTCTCATGTGAAAATAAAGGTTCCCCACAAGTTATCTGATTGTTTGTGCATATATGGTGGCGCACGTGCAGGAATTAGATTTTGACACGAGGAAAGCAGGAGGAAGTTGGTCTGTCAGGCAAGGGATAGCATCTTCACGTCGGAACTAGGCGACCTCATGGACGGTCTTGACTTGACTCAATTCTAGACCATAGAAGTTATCTGTAACGGGTACAAATGTGTCCCAGACCAGACCAAGACACTCAAAATGCAGACTGGAATGCAGACCGAAACCATTATATTCATGCCTGCTGCATGCACAAAACTGTACATTCAAGCCTATAATTGTTGCCTATAATTCAGCTATTTTTACATGGCTCTGCAGTTTTTGAGATGGATTGTTTGAATATGTTCTTATTGAAATAATTATCATTTGATGTTACCAGAATGTGTTGTGATAAAACGGAGGAGACAGGCATCAAATACAGATGCAGTAGTGTACTAGGGCTACTGTAAATTAAATTACATTATTTAATTTAACAAAGGGCAGATGGACAGCAATACATTAATTGGACAGATGGATGCTTGTATAGGCCTACAGTTGGAGCATTGTCACGGTTTCGGCCGAGGCTGCTCCTCCTCCTGGTTCGGGCAGGCTTCGGCGTTCGCCGTCCCCGGAATACTAGCTGCCACCGTTGTATGTTTCGTGTGTTGATTGCTTTGGTCTGTCTGGTACACCTGTGTCTGTTTGTGTCCTAATTACGTGTCCTATAAGTTCCCTGTTTTGTGTTAGTTATATTGTGTGTTGTTGTCCGCGTGTCGTTTGAGCTGCGTGTTTTGCGCTCTACATGTTTTGTTTTACGCATGTTGCGTACTGTTCTCGCCTCTGTATTTCGAGGTCGTGTAGTGATTATTGTTCACTTTACTATAGTAAAGTTTGTTGGACTAAACCTCTGTGTCCTGCGCCTGACTCCTCATCACATCCACATCGGTGCCAAACTGACAAGCATACTGTTCTAGAGCCAATTCATTCAAACACTGGTTTACTTTTGAATTCTCAGTAAAGATCAGAAATGTAGTGTGTTAATGTTTTTTTTATTTTCTTTTTTTTTTGGGGGGGTGGATCAGCTTAATATTGCAGATAGATTGTAACTTCCATCAATTTAATTTTCTGCATCACTTCCAATCCACCATGTTTTATATATATATATATATATATACAGTGGGGAGAACAAGTATTTGATACACTGCCGATTTTTCAGGTTTTCCTACTTACAAAGCATGTAGAGGTCTGTAATTTTTATAATAGGTACACTTCAACTGTTAGAGATGGAATCTAAAACAAAAATCCAGAAAATCACATTGTATGATTTGTAAGTAATTAATTTGCATTTTATTGCATGACATAAGTATTTGATCACCTACCAATCAGTAAGAATTCCGTCTCTCACAGACCTGTTAGTTTTTCTTTAAGAAGCCCTCCTGTTCTCCACTCATTACCTGTATTAACTGCACCTGTTTGAACTCGTTACCTGTATAAAAGACACCTGTCCACACACCCAATCAAACAGACTCCAACCTCTCCACAATGGCCAAGACCAGAGAGCTGTGTAAGGACATCAGGGATACAATTGTAGACCTGCACAAGGCTGGGATGGGCTACAGGACAATAGGCAAGCAGCTTGGTGAGAAGGCAACAACTGTTGGCGCAATTATGAGAAAAAGGAAGAAGTTCAAGATGACGGTCAATCACCCTCGGTCTGGGGCTCCAAGCAAGATCTCACCTCGTGGGGCATCAATGATCATGAGGAAGGTGAGGGATCAGCCCAGAACTACACAGCAGGACCTGGTCAATGACCTGAAGAGAGCTGGGACCACAGTCTCAAAGAAAACCATTAGTAACACACTACGCCGTCATGGATTAAAATCCAGCAGCGCACGCAAGGTCCCCCTACTCAAGCCAGCACATGTCTAGGCCCGTCTGAAGTTTGCCAATGACCATCTGGATGATCCAGAGGAGGAATGGGAGAAGGTCATGTGGTCTGATTAGACAAAAATAGAGCTTTTTGGTCTAAACTCCACTCGCCGTGTTTGGAGGAAGAAGAAGGATGAGTACAACCCCAAGAAACATCATTCTTTGGGGATGTTTTTCTGCAAAGGGGACAGGACGACTGCACCGTATTGAGGGGAGGATGGATGGGGCCATGTATCGCGAGATCTTGGCTAACAACCTCATTCCCTCAGTAAGAGCATTGAAGATGGGTCGTGGCTGGGTCTTCCAGCATGACAACGACCCGAAACACACAGCCAGGGCAACTAAGGAGTGGCTCCGTAAGAAGCATCTCAAGATCCTGGAGTGGCCTAGCCAGTCTCCAGACCTGAACCCAATAGAAAATCTTTGGAAGGAGCTGAAAGTCCGTATTGCCCAGCGACAGCCCCGAAACCTGAAGGATCTGGAGAAGGTCTGTAAAGAGGAGTGGGCCAAAATCCCTGCTGCAGTGTGTGCAAACCTGGTAAAGACCTACAGGAAACGTATGATCTCTGTAATAGCAAACAAAGGTTTCTGTACCAAATATTAAATTCTGCTTCTCTGATGTATCAAATACTTATGTCATGCAATAAAATGCATATTAATTACTTAAATATCATACAATGTGATTTTCTGGATTTTTGTTTTAGATTCCGTCTCTCACAGTTGAAGTGTACCTATGATAAAAATTACAGACCTCTACATGCTTTGTAAGTAGGAAAACCTGCAAAATCGGCAGTGTATCAAATACTTGTTCTCCCCACTGTATATATATATATATACATATACACATATATATACATACATACACATATATATACACACATACATACATACACATATACATACATACATACATACACACATACAGTGGGGAAAAAAAGTATTTAGTCAGCCACCAATTGTGCAAGTTCTCCCACTTAAAAAGATGAGAGAGGCCTGTAATTTTCATCATAGGTACACGTCAACTATGACAGACAAACTGAGAATTTTTTTTCCAGAAAATCACATTGTAGGATTTTTAATGAATTTATTAGCAAATTATGGTGGAAAATAAGTATTTGGTCAATAACAAAAGTTTCTCAATACTTTGTTATATACCCTTTGTTGGCAATGACACAGGTCAAACGTTTTCTGTAAGTCTTCACAAGGTTTTCACACACTGTTGCTGGTATTTTGGCCCATTCCTCCATGCAGATCTCCTCTAGAGCAGTGATGTTTTGGGGCTGTCGCTGGGCAACACAGACTTTCAACTCCCTCCAAAGATTTTCTATGGGGTTGAGATCTGGAGACTGGCTAGGCCACTCCAGGACCTTGAAATGCTTCTTACGAAGCCACTCCTTCGTTGCCCGGGCGGTGTGTTTGGGATCACTGTCATGCTGAAAGATCCAGCCACGTTTAATCTTCAATGCCCTTGCTGATGGAAGGAGGTTTTCACTCAAAATCTCACGATACATGGCCCCATTCATTCTTTCCTTTACACGGATCAGTCGTCCTGGTCCCTTTGCAGAAAAACAGCCCCAAAGCATGATGTTTCCACCCCCATGCTTCACAGTAGGTATGGTGTTCTTTGGATGCAACTCAGCATTCATTGTCCTCCAAACACGACGAGTTGAGTTTTTACCAAAAAGTTATATTTTGGTTTCATCTGACCATATGACATTCTCCCAATCCTCTTCTGGATCATCCAAATGCACTCTAGCAAACTTCAGACGGGCCTGGACATGTACTGGCTTAAGCAGGGGGACACGTCTGGCACTGCAGGATTTGAGTCCCTGGCGGCGTAGTGTGTTACTGATGGTAGGCTTTGTTACTTTGGTCCCAGCTCTCTGCAGGTCATTCACTAGGTCCCCCCCGTGTGGTTCTGGGATTTTTGCTCACCGTTCTTGTGATAATTTTGACCCCCACGGGGTGAGATCTTGCGTGGAGCCCCAGATCGAGGGAGATTATCAGTGGTCTTGTATGTCTTCCATTTCCTAATAAATGCTCCCACAGTTGATTTCTTCAAACCTAGCTGCTTACCTATTGCAGATTCAGTCTTCCCAGCCTGGTGCAGGTCTACAATTTTGTTTCTGGTGTCCTTTGACAGCTCTTTGGTCTTGGCCATAGTGGAGTTTGGAGTGTGACTGTTTGAGGTTGTGGACAGGTGTCTTTTATACTGATAACAAGTTCAAACAGGTGCCATTAATACAGGTAACGAGTGGAGCACAGAGGAGCTACAGGTCTGTGAGAGCCAGAAATCTTGCTTGTTTGTAGGTGACCAAATACTTATTTTCCACCATAATTTGCAAATAAATTCATTAAAAATCCTACAATGTGATTTTCTGGAATTTTTTTTCTCAATTTGTCTGTCATAGTTGACGTGTACCTATGATGAAAATTACAGGCCTCTCTCATCTTTTTAAGTGGGAGAACATGCACAATTGGTGGCTGACTAAATACTTTTTTCCCCACTGTATATTTGGGGCCATTCTGGCTTTCTAGGGTGGACCAGGGCTTTTGGCACCGCTAGGTTGCTATGCAGTAGCCGACCAGCAGCGCTCGTGACTTCACGCTCCAGACCGGACACTGGGGGCCTGCTTAAAAGAGACCAGGAGTGCATGCAGTTTTTGCCAAACAATGAAGACGGTACAAAAGCAACAACTTCATATGTATCCATTTTTTATTTGTAATTTTCTAAAACTTTATTGTTCGCGCATCAGAGCTTTTGCCATTGACACCGGATGGAGTGAGGGACAACTTAAACCTCATGCCCTTTGACCAGCAGGCCTGTGACTACAGCACTACAGATGCCAGGGGCTTGGATCGGGTACATAAAGTGCTTCTGTCAAAAAACTCTTACAAATATTAAAAAAAGAGGGGGTATCAAAACAATGGACTCGGGGAGGGAGGAGAGAGGAAGAGGAGGACGGGACTCACAGATGAATGGGTGGTATTCAAAACTTTGACGCACAGCCTGACATTAATTGGAAAGGAATGTTACAAAGAAATGCCACGACTTTCACTTGGCCACAGGCAGGGCATTTTTCAGTTAATATATAAAGTACAGTAGTAATAGTCAAACTGACTGAAACTAAATCGATTTAGATCATTGAATAACTACACAGCCAACTGCCCTATTCCCATCAGAAAAAAAGACAAAGCCATGTATGGTCAAAAGTTACTTTAATGGGCCCCGTGTAGCTCAGTTGGTAGAGCATGGTGTTTGCAACGCCAGGGTTGTGGGTTTGATTCCCACGGGGGGCCAGTATGAAAAAAATATATATATATATTAAAAAAATTATGCGCTCACTAACTGTAAGTCACTCTGGATAAGAGCGTCTGCTAAATGACTAAAATGTAATGTTATTTTTATTTTCCTTTGTGCTAATATTCATTGAGACTTTTACAGTGATAAACAAACCTGCATGAATTCGGATGAACAAGTAACGGTCATGTAGCCCATCTTGACCCTTCAATATCTTCAGAACAGCACTCCACAAAATGTGAAATCACTAAAGCCATGTGTGCAATTTCATTCAAATGACATTTGAACTAAATTGACCTGTGTGTGTAAATACATACCTGTACACTGATTGAACCATAGGTTTTCCTGTACAAGGCAGACAGTAAAATAGGCATCAGACCTATAACAAGAAACAGAACTCTGGATACTTTGCTTAACGTACCAAATTGTTTGTCCAACATTGAGAATTAAAAGATTATGCAAAACGAGAACCAGGCAGAGCTGTCATAAAGTCACTTGTCATTCTATCAGATGGAGTACCATGCACAAACAGGCTGTTTAGCTGTTGAGAAAGTTTCCCTTTTAAAAAACACCTGGGCACTCATAACTGACATTAAAGTTATTACATTGACATGAAAAAAGTACAGATACAATTCAATCAGATTCTCCATTTCATCACATTAGTACGCCCATTCTTCAGTGTTGTAGTACTCGAGTCCAATCTCGAGACCACACTTTGAGTGTCTTGGTCTTGTTTTAGTGTCAGATATATTTGTACTCAGTCTTGACTCTGTCTCGGACAGTGAGGACTCCTAATTTCTTCCCGAGACCAGCAGAGTAAAAAAACTCATAATTATCAGCTTCCGTTCAGTGAGCGCAGGCCAAATATATACACTATTTTCTTGAAACATTAATACCTGAAGAGTTTTTACATCTATTATGGACATATTTGCACAGTGGCAAACCTATTGGACCTAGGTCTTCAGTGTGTGACTGGTTCGTGCTGCTAAAAGGACAGCAATGGTAATACCAGTGCACCAGTAGAAGCTGCTGAGGGAAGGACGGCTCATAATAATGGCTGGAATGGAGCTAATGGAATGGCATCAAACCAGGTGTTTGACGTATTTGATACCATTCCACTGATTCCGCTCCAGCTATTACTACGAGCGCATCCTCCCCAATAAGGTGCCACCAACCTCCTGTGCAGTGCACTCATGTAGGAGAGTGCACATTTTGTAAAACACAAAGGGCCAGTGATGTAGTGGAGGCTATACGCAGGTATACACATCTTATACACACTTTTTTTCCCAGTGGGCATTGCCTATACTCACTTCTTAATCCCCACTGATGTGTATCAAAATAGTGTAGTAGAGGTATACGACTTATCAATTATGTAGTACAATAGAGAAATCATGCACAAATTAGCCTACACAATCGCAAAGCATGTGAAAAATAAACAGTTGAAGTCGGAAGTTTACATACACTTAGGTTGGAGTTATTAAAACTCGTTTTCAACCACTCCACTAATTTCTTGTTAACAAACTATAGTTTTGGCAAGTCGGTTAGGACATCTACTTTGTGCATGACACAAGTACATTTTCCAACAATTGTTTACAGACAGATTATTTCACTTACAATTCACTGTATCACAATTACAGTGGGTCAGAAGTTTACATACACTAAGTTGACTGTGCCTTTAAACAGCTTGGAAAATTCAGGAAAATTATGTCATGACTTTAGAAGCTTCTGATAGGCTAATTGACATCATTTGAGGCAATTGGAGGTGTACCTGTGGATGTATTTCAAGGCCTACCTTCAAACGTAGTGCCTATTTGCTTGACATCATGGGAAAATCAAAAGAAATCAGCCAAGACATCAGAAAAAAATGTGTAGACCTCCACAAGTCTGGTTCATCCTTGGGAGCAATTTCCAAACGCCTGAAGGTACCACGTTCATCTATACAAACAATAGTACGCAAGTATAAACACCATGGGACCACGCAGCCGTCATACCGCTCAGGAAGGAGACGCGTTCTTTCTCTTAGAGATGAACGTACTTTGGTGCGAAAAATGCAAATCAATCCCAGAACAACAGCAAAGGACCTTGTGAAGATGTTGGAGAAAACAGGTACAAAAGTATCTATATCCACAGTAAAACAAGTCCTATATCGACATAACCTGAAAGGCCCCTCAGCAAGGAAGAAGCCACTGCTCCAAAACCGCCATAAAAAAGCCAGACTACGGTTTGCAACTGCCAATGGGGACAAAGATCATACTTTTTGGAGAAATGTCCTCTGGTCTGATGAAACAAAAATATAACTGTTTGGCCATGATGACCATCGTTATGTTTGGAGAAAAAAGTGGGCTACTTGCAAGCCGAAGAACACCATCCCAACCGTGAAGCACGGGGTGGCAGCATCACGCAGTGGGGGTGCTTTGCTGCAGGAGGGACTGGTGCACTTCACAAAATAGATGGCATCATGAGGAAGGAAAATTATGTGGATATATTGAAGCAACATCTCAAGACATCAGTCAGGAAGTTAAAGCTTGGTCGCAAATGGGTCTTCCAAATGTACAATGACCCCAAGCATACTTCCAAAGTTGTGGCAAAATGGCTTAAGGACAGGAATGTCAAGGTATTGGAGTGGCCATCACAAAGCCCTGACCTCAATCCTATAGCAAATATGTGGGCAGAACTGAAAAAGAGTGTGCGAGCAAGGAGGCCTACAAACCTGACTCAGTTACACCAGCTCTGTCAGGAGGAATGGGCCAAAATTCACCCAACTTATTGTGGGAAGCTTGTGGAAGGCTACCCGAAACGTTTAACCCAAGTTAAACAATTTAAAGGCAATGCTACCAAATACTAATAGAGTGTATGTAAACTTTTGACCCACTGGGAATGTCATGAAAGAAATAAAAGATGAAATAAATAATTCTCTCTACTATTATTCTGACATTTCACATTCTTAAAATAAAGTGGTGATCCTAACTGACCTAAAACAGGGAATATTTACTAGGATTAAATGTCAGGAATTGTAAGAAACGGAGTTTAAATGTATTTGGCTAAGGTGTATGTTTGGGGTCACTTAGAAATGTCCTTGTTTTTGAAAGAAAAGCAATATTTTTGTCCATTAAAATAACATCAAATTGATCAGAAATACAGTGTAGACATTGTTAATGTTGTAAATGGCTATTGTAGCTGGAAACGGCTGATTTTTTATGGAATATCTACATAGGCGTACAGAGCCCCATTATCAGCAACCATCAGTCCTGTGTTCCAATGGCACGTTGTGTTTGCTAATCCAAGTTTATCATTTTAAAAGGCTAATTGATCATTAGAAAACCCTTTTGCAATTATGTTAGCACAGCTGAAAACTGTTGTGCTGATTAAAGAAGCAATAAAACTGGCCTTCTTGAGACTAGTTGAGTATCTGGAGCATCAGCAATTGTGGGTTCGATTACAGGCTCAAAATGGCCAGAAACAAATAACTTTCTTCTGAAACTTGTCAGTCTATTCTTGTTCTGAGAAATGAAGGCTATTCCATGCAAGAAATTGCCAAGAAACTGAAGATCTCGTACAACGCTGTGTACTACTCCCTTCACAGAACAGCGCAAACTGGCTCTAACCAGAATAGAAAGAGGAGTGGGAGGCCCCGGTGCACAACTGAGGCCAGTTTTATTGCTTCTTTAATCAGCACAACAGTTTTCAGCTGTGCTAACATAATTGCAAAAGGGTTTTCTAATGATCAATTAACCTTTTAAAATGATAAACTTGGATTAGCAAACACAATGTGCCATTGGAACACAGGACTGATGGTTGCTGATAATGGGCCTCTGTACGCATATGTAGATATTCCATTAAAAATCAGCAGTTTCCAGCTACAGTAGCCATTTTCAACATTAACAATGTCTACACTGTATTTCTGATCAATTTGATGTTATTTTAATGGACAAAAAAATTGCTTTTCTTTTGAAAACAAGGAAATTTCTAAGTGACCCCAAACTTTTGAACGGTAGTGTATATATATATATGCGCGCCGCACACATAGCCTTGTTTCAGCGGAATGTCATCTGTAGGCAGCAAGAGCGCGCAGCTCTCGACTGGTTTTGGCATGGAGCAGCTCACAGAAGAATGTCATCGGTAGCTGGTAGGGTAGGTAGGAAAGACGTTTCAACCAGTAAATGCCAACTAAGGCAACAATGGGTATGCAAACCAGGTATTGAAAAGTTTGATCCAAGGTCTTGGTTAGTAGGTTATTTGTGAATCGCAATTCAGTCATCATATGCTGTTTGCATCAGGGGTGTAGGCATGAGTGGGCCTGGGTGGACACAGGCCAACCCACTGGGGAGCCAGGCCCTGACAGGCCCACACAATCAGACTGAGCAAAAACTAAAAAACAATACATTATTACAAGAATACTCCTCAGACCTCCAGAATGGTCTCCGGAGGTGGTTTAAGCATTCTTGTCGACATTTATGTTGTTTTTCTATTTAAAAAAAGTGTGATTTTGAGAGTGAAAATCGGAATAATATGTAGAAAAACTAATTAGAAAAACATATGAAAACAGGATTTTTCACACAGTGTGATTTCCTTCACTGGGCACCACTACACCACTGCATAGGGCTGATGGACAGCGGTCACACACAGCATGATGTTAAAAGATAAGCATGTCCATTCACTCGGACATAATAAGACAGTAGGTCCCAATCATAAGAATACCAAAACACAACCATTAGGCTAAGCATTTCCAATCGAAATGTACCAAATCAAAACAATTACTTCCAATTGCAAAAAACATTTTATGTTAAGCACACAAAGTAACCAGTGACCTAAAGTTTAAATGCAACAATGTTTCATACACAAGTTATTTTCAAAGAGATGTCTAACAACAGCAAGTGAGCTGCAATTAAAAACACAGTTCCACTCACCAGATGATGATAATTTGAAACTTAACTTCTTGTTGAAAGTTATTCTTGAAAAGGGAGAAGCTAACAAATTAGCAACAACATCCTCTTTGATAACACCTGCTGCAGCAGCTGCAAACTACCCAACAACAAAACATAGCTTGCTAGACCATGGGGAAACTACTGCTGGCTATTGAGCAGTGAGTGACCTGATGGCCTTCAAGAATGCATAAGATTTTTTTTATAAACGGTCCAAATCAAAATGTAATTGCTTGATTCCACTGTCACTCCAAAATGTTGCTCTAATACAGTGGAATGGCAGATGCCTTGTATCTAGCTTCTGATGGCCAAGCCAATAGCTGACTTAGCTAGCTAGATTTATCTCCCCAGAGACCACCAAAGAAAAATCCTGATTAGATATGTTTTTCTCTTCAGTGTTAACCTTTTCCTTTCCAATAAAACTGAAGATATTAAATCAGAACATAATTGAAAAAAATAATATAATTATAATTATTATTATTATTTGATAAATCCTTAGCTCTTCTCTGAAGATTTTGCAGGTTTTCCTACTTACAAAGCATGTAGAGGTCTGTAATTATTATCATAGGTTCACTTCAACTGTGAGAGACGGAATCTAAAACAAAAATCCAGAAAATCACATTGTATGATTTTTAAGTAATTAATTTGCATTTTATTGCATGACATAAGTATTTGATACATCAGAAAAGCAGAACTTAATATTTGGTACAGAAACCTTTGTTTGCAATTACAGAGATCATACGTTTCCCGTAGGTCTTGACCAGGTTAGCACAAACTGCAGCAGGGATTTTGGCCCACTCCTCCATACAGACCTTCTCTATATCCTTCAAGTTTCGGGGCTGTCGCTGGGCAATACGGACTTTCAGCTCCTTCCAAAGATTTTCTATTGGGTTCAGGTCTGGAGACTGGCTAGGCCACTCCCGGACCTTGAGATGCTTCTTACGGAGCCACTCCTTAGTTGCCCTGGCTGTGTGTTTCGGGTCGTTGTCATGCTGGAAGACCCAGCCACGACCCATCTTCAATGCTCTTACTGAGGGAAGGAGGTTGTTAGCCAAGATCTCGCGATACATGGCCCCATCCATCCTCCCCTCAATACGGTGCAGTCGTCCTGTCCCCTTTGCAGAAAAGCATCCCCAAAGAATGATGTTTCCACCTCCATGCTTCACGGTTGGGATGGTGTTCTTGGGGTTGTACTCATCCTTCTTCTTCCTCCAAACACGGCGAGTGGAGTTTAGACCAAAAAGCTCTATTTTTGTCTCATCAGACCACATGACCTTCTCCCATTCCTCCTCTGGATCTTCCAGATGGTCATTGGCAAACTTCAGACGGACCTGGACATGCGCTGGCTTGAGCAGGGGGACCTTGCGTGCGCTGCAGGATTTTAATCCATGACGGCGTAGTGTGTTACTAATGGTTTTCTTTGAGACTGTGGTCCCAGCTCTCTTCAGGTCATTGACCAGGTCCTGCCGTGTAGTTCTGGGCTGATCCCTCACCTTCCTCATGATCATTGATGCCCCACGAGGTGAGATTTTGCATGGAGCCCCAGACCGAGGGTGATTGACCATCATCTTGAACTTCTTCCATTTTCTAATAATTGCGCCAACAGTTGTTGCCTTCTCACCAAGCTGCTTGCCTATTGTCCTGTAGCCCATCCCAGCCTTGTGCAGGTCTACAATTTTATCCCTGATGTCCTTACACAGCTCTCTGGTCTTGGCCATTGTGGAGAGGTTGGAGTCTGTTTGATTGGGTGTTTGGACAGGTGTCTTTTATACAGGTAACGAGTTCAAACAGGTGCAGTTAATACAGGTAATGAGTGGAGAACAGGAGGGCTTCTTAAAGAAAAACTAACAGGTCTGTGAGAGCCGGAATTCTTACTGGTTGGTAGGTGATCAAATACTTATGTCATGCAATAAAATGCAAATTAATTACTTAAAAATCATGTTTTAATAGATTTTTTAATTCCACCAAATTACTGCACCAGGCCTTTATTTCTCCTGTATGAGAGGAGAAAAATACTTGTCAGCAGTGGAAGTTAGCAGTGGTCATTAGCAAGAAAAACATTAAATTGTCCTCACCAGGATTCCCCATGTCATTGTCTCCATTCTAAGAGGAGATTAATGAAAAGGGGTAAGTTATTAGAAAACACAAAGAAGGGCCTCCCGAGTGGCACAGCGGTCTAAGGCACTACATTGCAGTGTTGCGGCGTCACTACATCCTGGGATTCGATCCCAGGCTGTGTCATAACCGGCCGTGACCGGGAGTCCCATAGGGAGGCCCACAATTGGCCCAGCGTCGTCCAGGTTAGGGGAGGGTTTGGCCAGGGGGGGCTTTACTTGGCTCATCGCGCTCTAGCGACTCCTTGTGGTGGGCTGAGCGCCTGCAGGCTGACTTCGGTCGTCAGTTGAACGGTGTTTCAAATCAAATCAAATCAAATTGTATTGGTCACATGCGCCGAATACAACAGGTGCAGACATTACAGTGAAATGCTTACTTACAGCCCTTAACCAACAGTGCATTTCTTTTTATGTTTCCTCCGACACATTGGTGCAGCTGGCTTCCGGGTTAAGCAAGCGGGTGTTAAGAAGTGCGGCTTGGCGGGTCATGTTTCGGAGGACGCATGACTCATGACACATAGCCTAGTTTCAGCTGAATATTATCTGTAGGCAGCAAGAGCACGCAGCTCTCGACTGGTTTTGGCATGGAGCAGCTCACAGAAGAATGTAATCGGTGACAGAGCGTTGGAGAAAATGAAGAAGAGAGTGGTAGATATGCTCTTCTCCTGGACAGTGTCTTTACCCGATGAGGCCAAGATTAGTGAAGTTTATAAAATCCTGAAGAAACAAGGTAGGATTTCAACATTTTAAATGACCCTATTGCATGTTTTCATTGGTTTTTGTCACTTTTGGCCATGGCACTCCTCCTAACTGTGGCCTTTTTTTACCCTGAGGTTCCTCTGGATAAGACATTGATACCGTCGCCCCCCTTGTGGCTAGAAATGGACTTTGTGAAGAACGTGTTAATTGTGTTATCTTAAATTCTGTCTTTGGGATGCAAATAGCATAGGCTAGCTAGATTATGGCTATGTCATTTCAATTACAATATAAAAACCACCTGACTATCCCATCCTCTTTCTCATTGGTCGTGGCATGTTTGCTTTGCTGAGCTTCAAGTTGATCTATGATCAAAGATGTTTTCTCAAGCCCTGGGAGCTTTTACAGGGCTTGGCTGCTGTGACTGGACCATGCTGTGGGAAACAGACTAGAGTAGATTACCCACCCCCAGAGACTGTTGAAGTGCAGCAGCACCCTGGAGGAGATCAACAACAGTGTTAAACTGCTCAATGAGAAGCTCAGCCACTTCTGCAGGGACCAATCAACGG
Source organism: Coregonus clupeaformis (assembly GCF_020615455.1). NCBI lineage: Eukaryota > Metazoa > Chordata > Actinopteri > Salmoniformes > Salmonidae > Coregonus > Coregonus clupeaformis. The sequence continues at coordinate 46,247 of NW_025534473.1, read as the reverse complement.
ATGGAGACAAGGAGCTTATCAAAGTTGGTCTTACATCACTATCACTATTGTAGACTATTTTATTTTTATAGATAGGCAGTATTTTTATAGACTAACTTTTTTGTAGACTAACCTTGTGGAAGATGAAATGAGTTTGCTTGCAGCACAATAGAAGGTTGCTATTTTTTATTATAATTTTTTACTCCTTATACAAACTTATACAAACAACAACTTACAGACACACACAAACAATGTCTTCATCTCATCTGTCCAGACCTGCATGCTCACACCCCCATCCCTAGTTCCTGCACTATTGTTTGCCACTTGGCCTTAAATTGTACCAATTCATTTTTTTTCGCGGTCGCCCATGCTATTTCAATATATCAATAATAAATCATTCGATTTTTCCATCGTGTTAATGATGGCGGATTGATTGATTTCCATGTTTTTAGTATACGTTTTTTCAAAATGAGTGATGAGAAGAGAATCGTCCAGCCCATTGGGTATCTCACTACACACCATATGCCATGACTTGAAATATGCAGATAGATGGATTCAAAGTAAGTTTACATTGTAATACTTCTGACAGCCAACATTCTAGCTCCGCCCATACCTTTTGGATTTATAGCATTCCCAGAAAGCATGGATTCTTTATTAGTTTTACGCTTAAGACATGACTCTGCCATTGTGCTGTAGAATGTATGAGTTTTTCTCTTGTATAATCAATTATATATGTTAATTTAAACTGGATTAAGCGTACATTTTAGTTAACTGTAATTTTGTTAGTTATGCTCCAACTTTCCCTCCAGTTCTTTTTAAGACTTGGTTCCAAAAGTATATATACAGTTGAAGTCGGAAGCTTACATACACTTTGGTCAAATACATTTAAACTCAGTTTTTCACAATTCCTGACATTTAATCCTAGTAAAAATTCCCTGTCTTAGGTCAGTTAGATCACCACTTTATTTAAAGAATGTGAAATGTCTGAATAATAGTAGAGAGAATGATTTATTTCAGCTTTTATTTCTTTCATCACTTTCCCAGTGGGTCAGAAGTTTACATACACTCAATTAGTATTTGGTAGCATTGCCTTTAAATTGTTTAACTTGGGTCAAACGTTTCGGGTAGCCTTCCACAAGCTTCCCACCATAAGTTGGGTGAATTTTGGCCCATTCCTCCTGACAGAGCTGGTGTAACTGAGTCAGGTTTGTAGGCCTCCTTGCTCGCACACTCTTTTTAAGTTCTGCCCACACATTTTATATAGGATTGAGGTCAGGGCTTTGTGAGGGCCACTCCAATACCTTGACTTTCCTGTCCTTAAGCCATTTTGCCACAACTTTGGAAGTGTGCTTGGGGTCATTGTCCATTTGGAAGACCCATTTGCGACCAAGCTTTAACTTCCTGACTGATGTCTTGAGATGTTGCTTCAATATATCCACATCATTTTCCTTCCTCATGATGCGTTCTATTTTGTGAAGTGCACCAGTCCCTCCTGCAGCAAAGCACCCCCACAGCATGATGCTGCCACCCCCGTGCTTCACGGTTGGGATGGTGTTCTTCGGCTTGCAAGGCTTCCACCAAACATAACAATGGTCATTATGGCCAAACAGTTCTATTTTTGTTTCATCAGACCAGAGGACATTTCTCCAAAAAGTATGATCTTTGTCCCCATGTGCAGTTGCAAACTGTAGTCTGGCTTTTTTATGGCGTTTTGGAGCAGTGGCTTCTTCCTTGCTGAGCGGCCTTTCAGGTTAGGTCGATATAGGACTGGTTTTACTGTGGATATAGATAATTTTGCACCTGTTTCCTCCAGCATCTTCACAAGGTCCTTTGCTGTTGTTCTGGGATTGATTTGCACTTTTCGCACCAAAGTAAGTTAATCTCTTGGAGACAGAACGCGTCTCCTTCCTGAGCGGTATGACGGCTGCGTGGTCCCATGGCGTACTATTGTTTGTACAGATGAATGTGGTACCTTCAGGCACAAGTAGATGTCCTAACCGACTTGCCAAAATGATAGTTTGTTAACAAGAAATGTGTGGAGTGGTTGAAAAACGAGTTTTAATGACTCCAACCTAAGTGTATGTAAACTTCAACTGTATATATATTTTTTGATTGTCAGTTGGATATGCTCTCTGCAAGGTTTTGTATATCTTCCCTATCATATTAACATCCTTTTCTGACACAAATAAGATTCCCTCAAGGTTACTCTGATGTCCAAAAGATTTCAAATCGAAATTTCGTGTAACTTTTAACTTCTATGTATTTGAAAAATTGGTCAGTCCAAATTTACTTTTTAATTCTGTCATGGAAATAAATGTATTTCCTGTTACCAAGTCATTTACGGTTTCTATGCCTTTAGTAAAAATTGATCAGTGAATTCTGAAAAGCTATCTAAGGATTGTTCCATAAGGTTGTGTTTTTAGGGAGTGATATTGGTTCTTGTAGAATACGTTTCATTTTCTTCCATGTTGTTATAGTGTTATTAACTATGAAAAATCATGAAAAGCTATGAAAAATCAGTCTATTATTGAAACCACATTGTTAATTGTTAATACACTTTGGAAGCATATATGAAATGTGTTGTCATCACATAATATTATTACTGGTGTTGTTTTTCCATTTCAAGAGCTTTATGGTGACTGTGACAAGTTGATGGGGACTGTGTTCAAGCTGGTGACAGAGACAGAGGACAATGACATTAGCTTAGGTAACCAAAACCCAGAGGCCAGCCATCCTATTGGCCAAAATAGTCAAATCCCTCCCATTGGTCATATTGATTGGTTAGATGAGCCGTCATTGTGACCTTTGACCTCTCGTGACCCCCAGGTGACATCTTGCAGGCCAGTGAATACCTGTTCCTTGTCATCAACTCCTATAAGAGGATTGTGGAGGGACAGACTATCAATGGGGAGATGGAGCCATTTGGACCATCAACTACTACACAATGTAAAAACATGAGGGTTCACAGATTTCAGATGTCCAGATAAACAGACTACATATTCATGTGTCTGTAAATACTCACAATAATCCTAGTTAAAGTTAAAATATATTAATATGAAAAAACATGATTTTAGTATGGTTTGTAGTGCTGAAATGTTAAACATTCATGGAGTGTTTGTCTATATAGACTTGGCTCTAGGACTTTGTTGAGGTCTTGGTCTAGTTGGTGCCATTCCTTGTTTTTTTTTTAATTCCTTGGGCCATTTAATTCTTTCTCTTTTTGGTTGGGCTTGAGTTTCTGGAGTGGCATCAGATGGGTCCCTCCTGTGGCCTTGGGGTGACACGGGTGCTGAGAGATCTCCAGTGCTGTGGGGTGCTTCCTGACTGGAGTTCTCCTGTGTCTCTGGAGGTGCTACCACTTTGTGCTGCTGTGTCTCCCCTCTTCCACACCTGGTCCTGGCTTGTTGTATTTTCAGCCCCTATTTATTCTTGCAGGTCTTTCCGCAGTGCCACTTTACTTCTAATACCTCCCACTTCTAATGCCTGATTATACTGGTAAATTGTTAATTATTTGTGATGTCATATTGCAACATATGGAATGCCATTAGATTTGAATATGGGAGCGGTGAGACAGTAACATAAGTCTTTGTATGTGTTGTTTTTGTTTTTCAATCAGATTTCTGCTCTTGTATCCATTGGGGGACATGACACAAAACGTTTGGCACGTAACATTCTTGCTCACATGTTTTCTGACAGTGTTGCAAAGAAGATAAACTGGAAAAGGTTGAACGGGAAAAAAACCTTCAGCCAAATGGTGACAAAGACTGTACTCATACGTAAGTAAATTACTAATGAGTCTCATTATATGCATATGCAATGGTGGGGTGGGGTGATTTTTTCCTAAGCTTTGTAACAGGATGTATGCAAACTCCATTGTGCAATCCCGAAAATCCTTCATAGGTAAAGGGGAAAGTTTAAAGTCACTTCAGCAACAGGTTTGAATCATGCAGGCTGCTCATGTTTACTATAAATGTGTGAAGTATAATTGTGTCTCCCGTTCACTCAACTATTTGAAGTCTGGGGAACTTCAGTATTGGACATTTGGAGGTTTAATTGAAGCCCTGGCATTCAGCTCTGGCATTTGATTGGCTCTGAGTAACTCTACCCATGCAACATACAACACGTCACTAGTTTCCATTTAGACTGTGCCGTACTCTACCACTTTTTCTCGTCTTTCTGAGGAGATCTTCTCCAGACTTTTAAACGGTATGAGAGAAGCCTGGGATTCCGAGGCCACGTATAACTCAACTAATAGAACACATGTAGAAATGAATATCACTCTCACTAACATAGTGCTAGCAACACATCTTTAAACATTTCCTTCGTTTTATATAACAAGTTGTGTGTCTTTTTGTTTGTTTGTTTAGGTGCTGTACGGAAGTGTCATGTCTCCCAGACTGCAACAGATGGAGAAATATCGAGGCATTCCCTCAGATGGTTCGATCTGGTATCCACCAAAGCTGCAGAGCATGTTCTAAGACCGGAAGACTAATCTTAAGACAACTCAGGTCATCGACCACTCACAGACTGCTCAGAGGGAAATGTCTGGTCTCTGGCATCTCTGCATGGGACGTTGTTCTCCATCCTCAACAGGCACGTGCACAGAGAGGGCTCTACCTGTGCAGAGTACATGCCCATTTCAGGCCGATTTGCCCTTCCACTCTCCAAAGTGCCCTTTTCGGTGGTGGTCGAATTTCCTCCCCAAAGTTGTTTTTTTATATAACCCACTGCCCGCAAGCTGTCGTTAAATTTTCATCTATGCTTCAGAACCAAAAAGTTCTGCGTCTTCATTGTTGATGTTGATCAATGGCCAGTCATCAGCATTGGCGGGTAAAGGCGGTCACGCATATCCAGATTAGTGCCCTGAAAGAACCAGTTTTGCCTGACAAAAACAGAGTAGACCTACGTTAGGCATCATCGCCAGAACATTAATAGGCTACCTGGCAATTTGATTGATAATTTTCATATCAGATAGGCCTAGTTTGGGTGGCTACTGGGTATACAGTGTATTCGGAAAGTATACAGACCCCTTGACTTTTTCCATATTTTATTACAGCCTTATTCTAAAATGTATTAAATATTTTTTTCCCTTATCAATCTACCCACAATACGCCATAATGACAAAGCAAAAACAGGTTTTTTGAAATTTTTGCAATTGTATAATACAAATATAAAATAAAATACCTTATTTATGTAAGTATTCAAAACCTTTGCTATGAGACTATAAATTGAGCTCAGGTGCATCTTGTTTCCATTGAGCACCCTTGAGATGTTTCTACATCTTGATTGGAGTCCACCTGTGGTAAATTCAATAGATTGGACATGATTTGGAAAGGCACACATCTGTCTATATAAGGTCCCACAGTTGACAGTGCATGTCAGAGCAAAAACCAAGCCATTAGGTCGAAGGAATTGTCCGTAGAGCACAGAGACAGGATTGTCGAGGCACAGATCTGGGGAACGGTACCAAAATATGTCTGCAGCATTGAAGGTCCCAAACAACACAGTGGCCTCCTTCATTCTTAAATGGAAGAAGTTTGGAACCACCAAGACTCTTCCTAGAGCTGGCCGCCCGGCCAAACTGAGCAATCGGGGGAGAAGGGCCTTGGTCATGGAGGTGACCAAGAACCCGATGGTCACTCTGACAGAGCTCCAGAGTTCCTCTGTGGAGATGGGAGAAACTTCCAGAAGGACAATCATTTCTGCAGCGCTCCACCAATCAGAACCTTATGGTAGAGTTGCCAGACGGAAGCCACTCCTCATTAAAAGGCACATGACAGCCCGCTTGGAGTTTGCTAAAAGGCACCTAAAGGACTCAGACCATGAGAAAAAATATTATCTGGTCTGAGAAAACCAAGATTGAACTCTTTGGCCTGAATGCCAAGCGTCACGTCTGCGGGGAAACCTGGCACCATCCCTACCGTGAAACATGGTGGTGGCAGCATCATGCTGTGGGGATATTTTTCAGCGGCAGCGACTGGGAGACTAGTCAGGACCGAGGGAAAGACGAACGGAGCAAAGTACAGAGAGATCCTTGATGAAAACCTGCTCCAGAGCGCTCAGGACCTCAGACTGGGGCGAAGGTTCACCTTCCAACAGGACAACGACCCTAAGCACACAGCCAAGACAACGCAGGAGTGGCTTCGGGGCAAGTCTCTGAATGTCCTTGAGTGGCGCCATCCAGAGCCTGGACTTGAACCCGATCGAACATCTCTGGAGAGACCTGAAAATAGCTGTGCAGCGACGCTCCCCATCTAACCTGAGAAAGCTTGAGAGGATCTGCAGAGAAGTGTGCCAAGCTTGCAGCATCATACCCAAGAAGACTCGAGGCTGTAATCGCTGCCAAAGGTACTTCAACAAAGTACTGAGTAAAGGGTCTGAATACTTATGTAAATGTGATATTTCATTTATTTAAAAAAATATTAGCAAAAATGTCTAAAAACCTGTTTTTGCTTTGTCATTATGGGGTATTGTGTGTAGATTGATGAGGGGGAAAACGATTTAGTTCATTTTAGAATAAGGTTGTAACGTAACAAAATGTAGAAAAAGTCAAGGGGTCTGAATACTTTCTGAATGCACTCTATGTCTAAAGATAAGCAGCTGATCGCACTGCCTTAAATATTATGGGATGAAGATGTACAGTGGGGAAAAAAAGTATTTAGTCAGCCACCAATTGTGCAAGTTCTCCCACTTAAAAAGATGAGAGAGGCCTGTAATTTTCATCATAGGTACACGTCAACTATGACAGACAAAATGAGGGGAAAAAATCCAGAAAATCACATTGTAGAATTTTTTATGAATTTATTTGCAAATTATGGTGGAAAATAAGTATTTGGTCAATAACAAAAGTTTCTCAATACTTTGTTATATACCCTTTGTTGGCAATGACACAGGTCAAATGTTTTCCGTAAGTCTTCACAAGGTTTTCACACACTGTTGCTGGTATTTTGGCCCATTCCTCCATGCAGATCTCCTCTAGAGCAGTGATGTTTTGGGGGCTGTCGCTAAGCAACACAGACTTTCAACTCCCTCCAAAGATTTTCTATGGGGTTGAGATCTGGAGACTGGCTAGGCCACTCCAGGACCTTGAAATGCTTCTTACAAAGCCACTCCTTCGTTGTCCGGGCGGTGTGTTTGGGATCATTGTCATGCTGAAAGACCCAGCCACGTTTCATCTTCAATGCCCTTGCTGATGGAAGGAGGTTTTCACTCAAAATCTCACGATACATGGCCCCATTCATTCTTTCCTTTACACGGATCAGTTAGTCCTGGTCCCTTTGCAGAAAAACAGCCCCAAAGCATGATGTTTCCACCCCCATGCTTCACAGTAGGTATGGTGTTCTTTGGATGCAACTCAGCATTCTTTGTCCTCCAAACATGACGAGTTGAGTTTTTACCAAAAAGTTATATTTTGGTTTCATCTGACCATATGACATTCTCCGATCCTCTTCTGGATCATCCAAATGCACTCTAGCAAACTTCAGATGGGCCTGGACATGTACTGGCTTAAGCAGGGGGACACGTCTTGCACTGCAGGATTTGAGTCCCTGGCGGCGTAGTGTGTTACTGATGGTAGGCTTTGTTACTTTGGTCCCACCTCTCTGCAGGTCATTCACTAGGTCCCCCGTGTGGTTCTGGGATTTTTGCTCACCGTTCTTGTGATCATTTTGACCCCACGGGGTGAGATCTTGCGTGGAGCCCCAGATCGAGGGAGATTATCAGTGGTCTTGTATGTCTTCCATTTCCTAATAATTGCTCCCACAGTTGATTTCTTCAAACCAAGCTACTCACCTATTGCAGATTCAGTCTTCCCAGCCTGGTGCAGGTCTACAATTTGGTTTCTGGTGTCCTTTGACAGCTCTTTGGTCTTGGCCATAGTGGAGTTTGGAGTGTGACTGTTTGAGGTTGTGGACAGGTGTCTTTTATACTGATAACAAGTTCAAACAGGTGCCATTAATATAGGTAACGAGTGGAGGACAGAGGAGCCTCTTAAAGAAGTTACAGGTCTGTGAGAGCCAGAAATCTTGCTTGTTTGTAGGTGACCAAATACTTATTTTCCACCATAATTTGCAAATAAATTCATTAAAAATCCTACAATGTGATTTTCTGGATTTTTTCTTCTCAATTTGTCTGTCATAGTTGACGTGTACCTATGATGATAATTACAGGCCTCTCTCGTCTTTTTAAGTGGGAGAACTTGCACAATTGGTGGCTGACTAAATACTTTTTTCCCCCACTGTAGCATATTCTGGCAAATTTATTACGATATTTGCGAGGAAAACAGGGCTACCCGGCTGTACTTAGATCTGAGACTATCCATTTAGTATGATATGTTACGTATTGTATGGTTACATAAGACAGATGGTTGCTTAAGGCAAAAACAAAAGTGGGGTGGTTGGTCGTGGTGGATAGTTGGGTGTATACCGCGAGCGTCTAGCAACCAAAAAGTTGCGAGATTGAATCTCAACATGGACAACTTTAGCATTTTAGCTGATTAGCAACCTTTCAACTACTTACTACTTTTTAGCTACTTTGCAACTACTTAGCATGTTAGCTAACCCTTCCCCTAACCCTAACGTTAGCCACCTAACAACCTAGCTAGAATTTGTAACTTATTACACGTTTTTGCAAATTCGTAACATATTTTGCATTTTGTAACATATAATAAGAATTGTAATTCGTAACATATCATACAAAATGGGCGATGGACATCCACAAATTAATACCATACGAAACGTAACATGTCATGCTAAATGAAGGGTCTCAAATGTACATACAGTGAGGGAAAAAAGTATTTGATCCCCTGCTGATTTTGTACGTTTGCCCACTGACAAAGAAATGATCAGTCTATAATTTTAATGGTACGTTTATTTGAACAGTGAGAGACAGAATAACAGCAAAAAAATCCAGAATAACGCATGTCAAAAATGTTATAAATTGATTTGCATTTTAATGAGGGAAATAAGTATTTGACCCCCTCTCAATAAGAAAGATTTCTGGCTCCCAGGTGTCTTTTATACAGGTAACGAGCTGAGATTAGGAGCACACTCTTAAAGGGAGTGCTCCTAATCTCAGTTTGTTACCTGTATAAAAGACACCTGTCCACAGAAGCAATCAATCAATCAGATTCCAAACTCTCCACCATGGCCAAGACCAAATAGCTCTCCAAGGATGTCAGGGACAAGATTGTAGACCTACACAAGGCTGGAATGGGCTACAAGACCATCACCAAGCAGCTTGGTGAGAAGGTGACAACAGTTGGTGCGATTATTTGCAAATGGAAGAAACACAAAAGAACTGTCAATCTCCATCGGCCTGGGGCTCCATGCAAGTTCTCACCTCGTGGAGTTGCAATGATTATGAGAATGGTGAGGAATCAGCCCAGAACTACACGGGAGGATCTTGTCAATGATCTCAAGGCAGCTGGGACCATAGTCACCAAGAAAACTATTGGTAACACACTACGCCGTGAAGGACTGAAATCCTGCAGCGCCCGCAAGGTCACCCTGCTCAAAAAAGCACATATACATGCCCATCTGAAGTTTGTCAATGAACATCTGAATGATTCAGAGGAGAACTGGGTGAAAGTGTTGTGGTCAGATCAGACCAAAATGGAGCTCTTTGGCATCAACTCAACTCGCCGTGTTTGGAGGAGGAGGAATGCTGCCTATGACCCCAAGAACACCATCCCCACCGTCAAACATGGAGGTGGAAACATTATGCTTTGGGTGTTTTTTCTGCTAAGGGGACAGGACAACTTCACCGCATCAAGGGACGATGGACGGGGCCATGTACCGTCAAATCTTGGGTGAGAACCTCCTTCCCTCAGCCAGGGCATTGAAAATGGGTTGTGGATGGGTATTCCAGCATGACAATGACCCAAAACACACAGCCAAGGCAACAAAGGAGTGGCTAAAAAGAAGCACATTAAGGTCCTGGAGTGGCCTAGCCAGTCTCCAGACCTTAATCCCATAGAAAATCTGTGGAGGGAGCGGAAGGTTCGAGTTGCCAAACGTCATCCTCGAAACCTTAATGACTTGGAGAAGATCTACAAAGAGGAGTGGGACAAAATCCCTCCTGAGATGTGCTTTGCAAACCTGGTGGCCAACTACAAGAAACGCTCTGACCTCTGTGATTGCCAACAAGGGTTTTGCCACCAAGTACTAAGTCATGTTTTGCAGAGGGGTCAAATACTTATTTCCCTAATTAAAATGCAAATCAATTTATAACATTTTTGACATGCGTTTTTCTGGATTTCTTTGTTGTTATTCTATCTCTCACTGTTCAAATAAACCTACCATTAAAATTATAGACTGATCATTTCTTTGTCAGTGGGCAAACGTACAAAATCAGCAGGGGATCAAATACTTTTTTCCCTCACTGTACATAATCAAACTAAATGCTCTGAGACCAGGTTGGGCTGGCCAGCCTGGACTCATACACTAGACATACCATAGGAAATGTAAATCGGGACACTCAAATTTGTATGATATGCTACGTTTGGTATGGTTACATAAGACAGATGGTTAATTAATGCAAAAACGAAAGTAGGGTGGTTGGTCGGGCTGACAATGAGCACTCTGCAGGCAGGCTGCCCTCCAAAGTGATGGTGCAGTGCAGACAGAACATGCTTTCCATCAGATCCTGCAACCTCCGCTACAAGTTGGTTGTATGATTTCGCCTGCTCTGGACTCCAGAGAAGTGACATGATATATCCCTAGTTGACATTGAAAGCTAACATGAATCAATTTCTGCTCCAAATGCAGTTGTAAAACACAGTTTATTTCTGTAGCCTGTCTTGTGTTTTGAAAATGCATCAACATTTATGGCTGTAATGCTACATTTGCGCGCATGTTCGTATGCACACGTGCATGTGTGTGCGGGTCGCAAGTTTTGTACCACTCCTTTTTTGGGGGTAGCGGGTCAAAAAGTTTGAAAACTTGCATGATAGTGGCAACAAATGGAGTTCAGTTGGATATAGTAATGTTAGGCTACAGTATTTCTTACAATCTTCTATTTTGATTGAAATTGTGTGGCCATTCTTAATAAGTTCAGGATTTATTCCAGCTCAAAATACATTGAGCTCTGAAAGTAGTATTTGGTCCCATATTCCTAGTAAGGAATGATTACGTCAAGCTTGTGACTCTACAAACTTGTTGGATGCATTTGCTGTTTGTTTTGGTTGTGTTTCAGATTATTTTGTGCCCAATAGAAATGAATGGTAAATAATGTATTGTTATTTCAGAATATGTTTCTAAACAATTCTACATTAATGTGGATGCTACCATGATTATGAATAGTCCTGAATAAATCGTGAATAATGATGAGTGAGAAAGTTAGACACAAATATCATACGCCCCCCCCAAAAAAAATGCTAACCTCCCCTGTTATTGTAATGGTAAGAGGTTAGTATAATATTTGTGTGTCTGTGACTTAATGACTCCAGACCACCACAATGAGATCCTCTTGAAAGCTGTATGTTTTTGAGGACTCAAAGCACTGACTGGGTTAGTACAGGTTTTTTTGACTGCTTTCATTCCACATTTGTCACACAGAGAGACAATGCAAAGGCACAAGCACCCCAAATGAAAAACACAGCATTGTAGAAGTCTGGGAGTGTCACATCCGTGACAAATAGTTCTGGTAACTCATTATTCCCTGCACGACTAGCTGAATCAATTAGAAGTCTTCAATCTATCATTCACGAGCAGGGGACCCACTGACAGTGCAGTTGTCTGCACCAGAGCATGGGGATTGGAGGACAGGTCTGCTCCGCTGATCCCACAAGGATGTGGCTGTGGTAGAGCTGGGACAATAAACCAAAAATGACAGACGCCCACATTGCCTTCCTCTCACCAAATCATGCTATTCAAAACTTTGACGCACAGTCTGACAGTAATTAGAAAGGAATGTTACAACACAACTTTCACTTGGCCACAGCCAGGGTATTTTTCAGTTCATATACAGTGTTATAGTATTATTATTAAATAGTCAAACTGAAACTGAAACTAAATGTATTTAGGTCATTGAATAACTACACAGCAAAATATTCCCATCAGAAATAAAGACATAGCCATGTATATCCTTGAGACTTTCACAGTGATAAACCTGCATGAATTCAGATGAACAAGTAACGGTCATGTAGCCCATCTTGACCCTTCAGAACAGCACTTCAACATGTGAATTCACTAAAGCCATGTGTGCAATTTCATTCAAATGACATTTGAACTAAATTGACCTGTGTATGTAAATACATAAATTGAACCACAGGTTTTCCTGTACAAGGCAGACAGTAAGATAGGCATCAGACCTGTAAGAGAGACAATGAACAAGAACTCTGGATACTTTGCTTAACGTACCAAATTGTTGGTCCAACATCGAGAATTAAAAGATTATGCAAACCGAGAACCAGGCAGAGCTGTTATAAGGTCACTTGTCATTCTATCCGATGGAGTACCATACACAAACAGGAATACTTTAAGCTGTTGTTGAGATAGTTTCCCTTTTAAAAAACACCCAGCACTCATAACTGGCATTGAAGTTATAACATTGATGTAAAGACTACAGATAAAATACAAAAACTGAAATCTGATTCTCCATTTCATGACATTAGAATGCCCATTCTCTGAACATATTCTCTGAATTTAGTCTTCAGAAATAATGACGCCAGTGTTTTTATTATTTTTTTACAAAGGCTTCACCAAAATGTTTTGGTTGAGTCGGACTCAGAACAAACCAGGCGTGCATGCAGTCTTTGCCAAACAATGAACACAGTGCAAAAGCAACAACTTCATTGTATCCATTTTTTATTTGTATTTTTCTCAACCTTATCGATCTCGCATCAGAGCTTTTGCCATGGACACAGGGATGGAGTGAGAGACAACTTAAACCTCATGCCCTTTGACCAGCAGGCCTGTGACTACAGCACTACAGATGCTAGGGGCTTGGATCGGGTACATAAAGTGCTTCTGTCAAAAAACTCTTACAAAAATTTAAAAAGAGGGGATATCAAAACAATAGACTCAGGGATGGAGGAAGAGGAGGACAGAATTCCTGGACTCACAGATGAACAGGTGGGGATTCTTCTTTTTTCTTTGATAATAGGATGGCGGAGTTTGGAGAAAAAGAGAGATAGGGAATGAGAGGGACCTGTTACAGCGTTATCTAAACATGGGAAAGGAGACAGGATAACATGCTTAAGACTTAAGCATTTCAACATGTGGTAATAACATACACAGAAACAAGCCTATATGCACAAACATTATAAATATTTAACATTTCAACATAGCCGTGGGAAACAGGGGTGCTGAGGGTGCTGCAGCACTCCCTGATAAATAAATATATGTTTTTTTATAGAAAATTACTGCAGTAGGCCTTTATTACTCCTGTATGAGAGGAGAAAAATACTAGTCAGCAGAGCGGAGAAAAATACTCCTCAACAGTGGAAGTTAGCAAGAAAAACACAACCTGTCCACACCATTCCCCGTGTCATTGTCTCCATTCTAAGAGGAGATGAAGGGGAAAATAGTAAATTATTAGAAGAAAAACAGAAAGGAGTAGGCCAACTACATGAAAGCAAAGTGAAAGAGAAAATCCTCTACAAGGAATGCCTATTGTTTAACTTTGAGGACATGTTAACATGGGAAATTCCAGATTTATCACACACACACACAAACACACAGTGTTAAGCTGTCATCTCACCCCGGCGTTGGAGTCTTCAATGTTGTTGGAGGAGGACTTGGCAGCACATCTCCTCAGTGGAGCCAAGGGCTCTCCACACAGCACTCCAGTGGGATTCCCACCTTTAGATACACAGAATTGACACAATTAACATTGTTTGATTCTCATTTATTCCCTGTGAATTGTCTGGCTAATCACCAAGTGATAGAGAGCTACATTCTAATCTACGGACCTGTCTAATGTCAGAAATTATAAAGTTTTAGATCCTTGATAGCGTTACAAGCAGCCGAACACCGCATCTAATGAAGTAGAATGAAACTAAAACGACTTAGCTTTGCCCTTTCACAGATTGACCCTCATTAATTTTTTATTGCTTAATCACAAGGGGTTGGGAGTTATGACCTAGAAATGAAAGTTTGGAGGAAGAGTGAGAGTTCACAGCCACAACGACAGGGAACATTCCAATTCAACATCCTGCCTGGGGGCAAGCCAAAAACCCCTCCGTTTCCCCACCTGACCTTTCAGACAACATGCAGAACTCCCCTACTCAAGTCAGTTGGATTTATCGTATCATATATCATCGTATTATTTACGCTGATCGTATTATTTACGACAAAGCATATGTGATCAATATCACTATCAATGGAAACAAAGAGACAAGCAGCTTCAATAGGTTTCAGACAAAGAGCCCTTGAGAGAAGGACTGTCCATTGATGTCCATAGAGCAGTCAGTGTACAGTAATAAACTGACATAATAACTCTAGACTCCACCACAATGAGATCCTCCTGAAAGCTCTATGTTTTTGAAGACTCAAAGCACTGATTGGGTTAGTACAGGGTGCTTTGCTTGCTTTCAATCCACATCTGGCACACTGAGACAACGCAAATGCACAAGCACCCCAAATGAAAAACACAGCATTGTGGAAGTCTGGGGGAGTCACTTTCCAAAAAATGATATTTTGAGGACATCAGTTGCGGCATTGCACCCGGTAGTTCTGCTAGCTTATTTTCTCCCACACAACTAGCTCATCAAAACAGCCCAACTTACTGGAGCAATTAGAAGTCTTTAATCATCTAAAAGCTGGGGACTCATTGACAATGCAGTCGTCCGCAGCTAATCATAGGGATGGGAGAACAGCTCTGCTCCCACAAGGATGTGGCTGTGGTCTATGGTCCTCCCACTTCACCTGGCACACAAGGCCTCAGTAGCGGTGTGTGGGTAAAATCACCGGGGAAGACAAGCCAGAAAGAAAATGGCATATAATAACCTTTGTTTGCTCTATAACCTCTTAGTTCATATGCCTTGCGACCGTGATATATAGGCCTAAGGCCGAGACAATATGTCACGATCGTCGGTAAGAGATGAGGACCAAGGCGCAGCGTTGAATGCGAACATATTTATTTATATAATGATCACACGATCAAAACAACAAAACGATGACGTGACAGTCAATGGTCAAACACAAACCAACACGAACAAGAAACCACAATGAATGAATGCCTAACGGCTACCTAAGTATGACTCCCAATCAGAGACAACGAGCTACAGCCGTCTCTGATTGGGAGCCACCCTGGCCAACATAGATATACAAACACTAGAACCAACACACATGAAAACTCACACCCTGGCTCAACATACTAGAGTCCCCAGAGCCAGGGCGTGACAGTACCCCCCCCTAAAGGCGTGGACTCCGACCGCGCCAACCAAATACCACAGGGGAGGGACCGGGTGGGCACTCCGCCTTGGCGGCGGATCCGGCTCTGGGCATGATCCCCACTCGCTCTCTAACCCCCCAAAGTACCCCTGGTCCGGTCTGGCCCTGCTGACCGGAGCTGGACTGCACACTGGTGGAGCGGATTGCTCTAGCTCCGGCGTGAAGCAGCTGACCCGTGCTAAACCAGGCACCAGAGGAACAGGCACGGGCTGTGCCGGACTGACGACGCACACCACTGGCTTGGTGTGGGGAGCAGGAACGGCCCGAGCCGGGCTGACGAAACGCACCACTGACTTGGTGCGGGGAGCAGGAACGGGCCGAGCCGGGCTGATGGCGCACCACTGACTTGGTGCGGGAGCAGAACGGGCCGAGCCGGGCTGACGGAGCGCACCACTGACTTGGTGCGGGGAGCAGGAACGGGCCGAGCCGGGCTACGAGCGCACCATGACTTGGTGCGGGGGCAGGACGGGCCGGCCGGGCTGCGCGCACCACTGACTTGGTGCGAGGGGCAGGAACAGGCCGGGCCGGGCTGGCGAAGCGCACCATAGGCTTGGTGCGAGGAGCAGGAACAGGCCGGGCCGAGCTGGCGACGCGCACCGTAGGCTTGGTGCGAGGGGCAGGAGCAGGCCGGGCCGGGCTGGCGACGCGCACCGTAGGCTTGGTGCGAGGGGCAGGAACAGGCCGGGCTGGGCTGGCGACGCGCACCGTACACTTGGTGCGGGGAGCAGGAACAGACCGGACCGTACTGGGGACACACACCACTGGCCCTACACCGGGATCTGGAACGGGCCGGACCGGACTGGTAACACACCCCAGTACCTCTCGCCGTGCCTCTACACCTTCCATCCCCTCTTCGACCAGTGGCCCCCGTAACCTGGCGGCCTCCTCTGCCAACCCGCTGGACCGCTCTATCGCGGCCTCCTGCTGCCCCGACGTCGTGAGCCCCCCCTAAAAATGTTCTGGGGGTCTCTCTACCCCGTGGGCCAGGCCTCTATAGTTCTCGCCCAACTCTCGCTCTTCTGCTTCCAACTCCCTCCATTCAGCTCCTCATTTGGCTTGACCCAGTCGAAGCTCTTCCTCCACTGTTCCCAAGTCCACCCTCTCTGCTCCTCACTAGGCTTGACCCAGTCGAGGTTGCCACGGAGATCTGCTAGCGATTCCCCTGGCGATGGCTCCTGGACACGCTGCTTGGTCCAGTTTTGGTGGTTTCTTCTGTCACGCTCGTCGTAGGGAATAGAGGACCAAGGCGCAGCGTTGCAGGCAAACATACTCTTTAATTAGAGACACGATCAAAAACAACAAACGATACGTGACAGTTCACGGTCTAACATAAACAGACTAGAAACAAGAAACCACAATGAATGAATGCCTAACGGCTACCTAAGTATGACTCCCAATCAGAGACAACGAGCTACAGCCGTCTCTGATTGGGAGCCACCCTGGCCAACATAGATATACAAACACTAGAACCAACACACATGAAAACTCACACCCTGGCTCAACATACTAGAGTCCCCAGAGCCAGGGCGTGACACAATAAGGAGACACAGTGGCAGAATAAATTCAACCACACCTTTGTTTCATCAAAAAAACGGAGAGCAAGATCTGTCTGGTGAAGTCCACAATGCATTTCGCATGTCACAAACAGTTAGGAGGGCCGAGTGTCTGCAGGGTTTCGCTCCTCCCTTGTACTTGATTGATGAATTAAGGTCACTAATTAGTAAGGAACTCCCCTCACCTGGTTGTCTAGGTCTTTAATTGAAAAGAAAAACCAAAAACCTGCACACACTAGGCCCTTCATGGAATGAGTTTGACACCCCTGACCTACAGCATGGTCAAGCGAGTTAATGTTTCCAACATTTTCGGACTACTAAACTACCATTGATTTAGAACCACAGAGAGTTACCGCAAGTCGAAATGAAAACAGGGGCTGCCTCCACTATTCCAGCACCATTTCAACTTCAACATTTCAATATAATGTTTGTGTGGTGTGTGTATGTGTGTAAATACGTGCAAGTAGAAAAAACATGTTGACTCACCCTATTTGTAGAGCAGGTGTGTCAAACTCATGACTCTGTCATACAGTACACACTTTTCGTTTTTGTTGTCCTAGGCTACCTGGCTAAAATGCTAAAATGCTTGCTCGCTAGCCTAACTTCTTTTCATTGGCAAAGATGCGCCGGGCCAGCTAGCTAATTAACGTTAGCCTACTACATATTGAACTTCCATCCTCTCAGGCCAGGGGCACAATGTATGAATTTATGGTTGGATCAGAATCGGCGTTATAATCATTAGCCAGTACGGAGAATTAAGTAAAACCACAAGTCCAAATCCCTTCCAAATCCATCCATGGCTAATTTAGGAAAGGGACGATTTTTTAGCTAGCTAGCTAGCTAGCCCCAGAGGAAAACGACACAACAATTCCAAGTTTTTTCTGTAAATGACGTTATGCCTTTGATGTGAAGGCAAATCCAAAATTGCTTCGCTTAACACTTTTTTTGGTGCTCCAGGACTATTCACTGTTGAGCTCACCCAGTTTAGCTCAAAGCTGATTGATTGGCTATTTATTTATTTATTTTTATCGCTCGCTGCTCGCTGGCTTCCTTTGCATTCAATGCTATGAGCGGCAATAATGTCACTCTTTTTGACCAGACAGCATCAGATAGATGCGCTACACATACTGAGGAAGAGGGGCGATGTTTCGCTCGCTCGAATGCTTTCTCCGTTGAGGTACATTCAGCCACTTTCTTTGAAAAAATATTTTTGGGGAAACCTGGCTTCCCTTGGCATCCATGAATACAGGCTACTGCAAGGCCTCACTATGACATGGGGGAGGATTGGAGGCCTGACACAGGAGGATTCACTGGAGGCAATGCAGAGATCCTCATAAATATTTCAGCATGGCTCAGATTCAGCCCTACTGGGATTCAGTGTAGGAAGGAACTATGTCAATAACAGAAGATCAATAGTGGAAGATCTAATGTAGTGACTATGGATTGGAGGAGTTAATTGGCCATTTCCTATACATGGTGACTAAGCAAGGTGACCAACCACATGGTGACTGAGCATTTCTCCTATCTGGGAAGCAAATGTTAATCACATAATTATACATGTGGTTGCAACTTGCATCCCACATAGAGTAACCAGTCGTTTAGGTACATTACATAGGCTACTCACAACTATAGAGGAACGGTATAAGTATTACACAAGAGGCTGTGGTAGGGTGAGAGTTTACCAGGTGGGTTGTTCTTCCGATGAGCGTGCGGGTCATCTGGTTCAGCGAAGATGTTGGAGGCCAGCTTGTTCTCGCGATTGGGGGGCCTTTCCTCGTCATTGCCGAAAGAGGTCTTGGAGGCTCCTCCAGGGGGGCGCAGGACACTAAAAAGAGATAAGTAGTGAGTAAAATAACTAGCCTAACATATATTTCTTACTGGTACAGCCTTAAACTGGGATTTGTACCGGCTAAGTAAGAGTTCCTACTGA
Source organism: Coregonus clupeaformis (assembly GCF_020615455.1). Lineage (NCBI taxonomy): Eukaryota > Metazoa > Chordata > Actinopteri > Salmoniformes > Salmonidae > Coregonus > Coregonus clupeaformis. The sequence continues at coordinate 27,390 of NW_025534473.1, read as the reverse complement.
AGTGAAAAAAAGTGTGCACTTCTTAGTCTGAAATTTTGCACAGGACAAAGGGTATCATGTCCATTGACCAACCTGAAAACCATTCAATCTATTGCCTGAGGACTCAAACTGAAATCTTCCGCTGCTTTAGGTTCGCTACATTCTTCAGTCTGAGACTGCCATCTTCTTCTTCTTTGGGGTTTAACGGCAGTTGGCATCTAATATGTTGCATTATAAATCCATTATACTTTGTGATACAAAATGGGGAAAGAGGAAACTTTTAAATGTAAAACAAATAAAAAATAACACCCTTCCAACTAACCCCACACTCATAAACCCACTACCCCATTCCACTACTTTGACCCTATCTGCTCCTGCACCATGCCAACGGCCTGAGAGGACACGACACCACCACTGAACACACCCTGTAACTCTTCTGAAGTAAAATCTCGTATTCCCAAATATTTCTCTGCAGCTGCCACCACCACATCTATTTTCTACCATTGCTATGAACGCTAAGAAGCCAACCTTGAAGCATATATCACTTGTTGGCTTATCCCTCTGTGCTAGCACAGATCTACTACTCACAGGGATCCTCTCAGGATCCCTCACCCTTGACCCATCCTCCTCTACTTTATTCACTGCCTCAGCATACACCACCTTCTGCACCACTTGGACTCTGGCACCCCTACAGTTGACACACACAACTTTATCCACCAAAACTACACAATCCTCTGTCCCATGCCCTCCTGCACACTTCCCACATCTTGAAATCCCCCTCCTACACACTGCTGCACCTGAAACACTGCAGTGGATTCGGCACAAAAGCTCTAACAGGATAACGGATATATCCTAACATGACTTTGTCGGGTAAAGACTCTGACTCAGAATTCAAAAGGACTGACAGTGACTCCTCTGCTTCACCACGTTCACCACCGTGTCTGCGTCGCACCAAACGGCGGGTGTCACAAAAAACGTCATTTGCTCCACCTCCACACTTAATGCTACCCCAAACATCACTCCCTTCAATGGTGCCCTATTCCTAAGCTCAAAGCAAGAAACAGATCTACACCCAAGTTGTATGACATGGAGCACCCGCTCCCTCTGGGCAGAAGAAACACAAACAAATATCACAAGTCCACTACAGGTTACCTTCACTGATTCAACTGCACCAAACTCCTTTCCCCCCCACCCTGAAACAAATGGATCCACCAAAAGGCAAGGATCCACTTTATCCCAAAATGGCACTCCTATTGGACCAGATTCTTCTTTATCATGTCCATCGATGCCAGGCTCGGGTTCCGAGCTCTTCACCACACCTTCCACCACAATTAACTCACCCTCACCTCCAGAACTCTGTCTGGCGTACGGCTCACTGTTTGCACTTGACACCAATCTTCTTCGATACCTCTTCCCTCTTTTCTGCCATCTTTAACAGATTCAGACAACCTCTGCCTCCCTCATTCTCTTCATCCTCTCTTTTTCCCTCCATTCCTCCTCCGAAATCCAATTAAACGACTCCATTAGAAAATATTCAACTTTTTCGCATCGTAATCTTTCTTGCCTCCTCGAGGGACGCGATCTCTCTACCAGTCCCCCATTTCCACCCCCTATTCTGAGACTGCCATCGTTGAAGTTGTTTGTGGTGAAGTCAAAATAAGGGTTATTGTACAAAACAAAGTCATCAGCGATTGGATCATCTCTAACCAATCAGATTATCAAAGCCAATGACGAATTTTCAAAATGCCTCTTTACCCACGTTTGTTCTGGCTCTGGCCCAACCCATCGGTTTCTGGGACCAATCAGAACGGTTAGAATGTGTTTGCATTTTAGAAGTCGTTGGGGAGGTACTCAGCTCCAGACTCATTGCGGAGAAGAAACTAACATCCGTGGACGTGGTGTAGCATTTGGCCGAAGCAAGGAGTTTGGGTAGCCAGGCAAATCAATCTAGTCTGATGAAACTAGTAATTTCCATTGAGGGCAACCTCTTCCCCAGGATATTTGGGGAGGAAGTCAGTGTCTGGTACGCAAGACTACATTAAGACCACTTACTTTCAATGCCCTCCTGACCCCTGTCATTATGGTGGTCTGGTTAGCGGACACACTGACTGACTGGAGCTAATCTATGCTGACACAGAATGCTTTGAATTCCTGCTCCTGCTGGCTCCACTATCTCTTCCCGCAGTGAGTGAAACCAACTTTAAAAGGAAAAATCCACCCAAAACAGACGGTTACCATGGAGACCAAGCATGAGGATTTTTATAGCATGAAATAATCTTTGAACTGGAAGCTTCTCTTAGAGATGCTACAAAGCAATACCCTCCAAGATTAAGAATTAAAATGTTAGTTTTTTTACCCACTCTAGGTTTGCATAAATGTAAACCAGGTGCAGGTTCACTTAATCGATTTTCACCAGAAGACATTTTAGGTTCCCCACCCACACATGCCCTTTGGCCAGCAGGCCTGTGATTACAGCACTAGATGCCAGGGGCTTGATCAGACACAAAGTGCTTCTGTCAACAACAAAAAAAGTGAGGGATCAAAACCATGGAGTTGGGGAGGGAGGAAGAGGAGGACGGGACGGAACAACTGGTGGTATGCTATTCAAAAATCTTGAAGCTGTCCGACCATGATTGAAAAGGAATGTTGCAACAAAATGCCACCACTTTCACTTGGCAACACGTTTGCACTACAGAATATTCAGCCACAGCCAGGGCATTTTGCAGTCAATATATATACAGTAGTATTAAATAGTCAATGTAATTAAGCAATAAGGCCCGAGGGGGTGTGGTATATGGCCAATATACCACGGCTAAGGGCTGTTCTTAAGAACGACGCACCGTGGAGTGCCTGGATACAGCCCTTATCCTTGGTATATTGGCCATATACCACAAACCCCTGAGGTGCATTATTGATATTACTGTATAAACTGGTTACCAACGTAATTAGCGTAATAAAAATAACTGTTTTGTCATACCCGTGGGCTAGAACCACCCAATTCATAAATGTATTTAGGTTATTGAATAACTACACAGCCAACTGCTCCATAGTCATCAGAAATAAAGACGTAGCCCTGTATGGTCAAAAGTGACATTTAATTTGTGCCAATATTCATTGCGACTTTTACAGTGATAAACAAACCTGCATGAATTCGGATGAACAAGTAACGGTCATGTAGCCCATCTTGACCCTTCAACATCTTCAGAACAGCACTTCAACATGAATTCACTAAAGCCATGTGTGCAATTTCATTCAAATGACATTTGAACTAAATTGACCTGTGTATGTAAATACATACATTGAACCACAGGTTTTCCTGTACAAGGCAGACAGTAAAATAGGCATCAGACCTCTAACAGAGACAATGTCAGAAGTTTGAACAAGAACTCTGGACACTGCTTAACGTACCAAATTTTGTCCAACATCGAGAATAAAAAATAATAATATGCAAACCGAGAACTAGGCAGAGCTGTTATAAGGTCACTTGTCATTCTATCAGATGGAGTACCATACACAAACAGGAATACTTTAGCTGTTGAGAAAGTTTCCCAATAAAATAAGAAAATACTTTTTTTTAAATCACTAAAAACTGGCACTGAAGTTATAACTTTGACATGTAAGGACAACAGATACATTACAAAACTAAAAACGGATTCTCCATTTCATGACATTAGAATGCCCATTCTCTGAACATATTCTCTGAATTTAGTCTTCAGAAATAACGACGCCAGTGTGTTTGATTTGATAGCTTGCCTCTCCCGTGTGGATTTTAGTTTCCATAGAAATGTTCAAGTTCAAACTTCATGCAACACTAAATCATGTATACCAACAATTATTTAATATGACTCACAATTTTGTCCAGCATAACCTTAAAAATAAAATAACTTTCACAGTAAAACATTTTTCATTTTTTTTAACAAAGGCTTCACCAAAATGTTTTGGTTGAGTCGGACTTGGAACAAACCAGGAGTGCATGCAGTCTTTGCCAAACAATGAACAGTGCAAAAGCTACAACTTCATATGCATCCATTTTATTTTTATTTATTTTTTCTCAATCTTATTGTTCGCGCATCAGAGCTTTTGCCATTGACACCGGATGGAGTGAGGGACAACTTAAACCTCATGCCCTTTGACCAGCAGGCCTGTGACTACAGCACTACAGATGCTAGGGGCTTGGATCGGGTACATAAAGTGCTTCTGTCAAAAAACTCTTACAAAAATTAAAAAAGAGGGGGTATCAAAACAATAGACTCAGGGAGGGAGGAAGAGGACGGGACGGAATTCCTGGACTCACAGATGAACGGGATTCTTCTTTTTAAAAAGAGAAAAGGAGTTTGGAGAAAGAGAAGGAAGGAGAGGAACCTCAACCCAGGATGAGGCTGGACTTGCCCCCTGGGGGGTTCCTGCGGCCTGACGTCATCCCTGCGGCGGGCTGGGAGGCCCCTGCTGACGGTTGGGGCGCCTCCTCCCTCTGCTCTGGAGCAGGCACGGCCTCTACCTCCACAGCGTTATCTAAACATGGGAAAGAAGACAGGATAACACGCTTGAGACTCTTAAGCATTTAAACATTACATTTACATTTTAGTCATTTAGCAGACGCTCTTATCCAGAGCGACTTACAGTTAGTGAGTGCATACATTTTTCAAACATGTGGTAATACTGCCACTTGAAGCTTTTAAACATCTGTTAATAACAAAAACAAGTCAATATACACAAACACTATAAGTGTTCAACATTTCAACACCACAAACCATACTAAAATCATGTTTTTTTCCTATGTCTTAGCTATGATTTAACTAGCATTATTGTGAGTAAAATTAACCTTCTTAGAAGTTTACAGACATGAATATGTAGTCTTAAATCTGGACTTGTTTAACATTGGAAGTTAGCAAAAAATTAATCAAAATCGTCCTCACCAGCATTCCCCATGTCATTGTCTCCATTCTAAGAGGAGATTATGGAAAAGGACATAAGTTATTAGAAAACACAACAGAAAGGAGTAGGCCAACTACATGAAAGCAAAGTGAAAGTGAAACCTCAACAGGGAATGCCCACTGTTTAACTTTGAGGAAATGTTAACATGGGAAAATCCAGATTCGTCCCCCGCACACACAAACACAGCGTTGAGCCATCTCACCCCGGCGTTGGAGTCTTCATGATTGTTGGAGGAGGACTGGGCAGCACATCTCCTCAGTGGGGCCGAGGGCTCTCCACACAGCACTCCAGTTGGCTTCCCACCTGAAGATATACAGAATTCACACAATTAACATTGCTTGATTCTCATTTATTGCCAGGGAATTGTCTGGCTAATCACCAAGTGATAGAGGGCTACATTCTAATCTACGGACATCTCATGACAGAAGTGATAACATTTGAAATGCTTGATAGTTATAAGCAGCCAAACACCTCATCTAATCAAGTAGAATGAAACTAAAACTGCTTAGCCTGGCCATTTCATGGATTGACCCTACTGCTCATAAATGTATTGCTAAATCACAAGGTTTTGCGAGTTATGACGTAGAAACTGACGTTTGGAGGAAGAGTAAGAGTTCACAGCCACAAAGACAAGAAACACTCCATCAGCTGCAAATCAGATAAGTCAGTTGGATTTATCATATAAAATGCAACATCAAACAACGTCAAAGACTTTACGGAGTTAGAGTTCTTAAGGAAATCTGTCAATTGAAATAAAGTAATTAGGCCCTAATCTATGGATTTCACATGACTGGAAATACAGAGGAGTCTGTTGGTCACAGATCTTTATTTATTGTTTCAAAAAAGGTAGGGGTGTGGATCAGAAAACCAGTCAGTATCTAGTGCGACCACCATTTGCCTCATGCAGCGCAACATCGGCGTCGCATAGCGTTGATCAGGCTGTTGATTTTGGCCTGTGGAACGTTGTCCGACTCCTCTTCAATGGCTGTGCGAAGTTGCTGGATATTGGTGGGAACTGGAACATGTTGTCGTACACGTCGATCCAGAGCATCCCAAACATGCTCAATGTCTAGTGAGTATGCAGGCAATGGAAGAGCTGGGACATTCAGCTCTCAGTAATTGTGTACAGATCCTTGCAACGTGGGGCCATGCGTTATGCTGAAACACGAGGTGACGGCGGCGGATGAATGGCATGACAGTGGGCCTCAGGATCTTGTCAAAGTATCTCGGAATTCAAAATTGCCATCCATAAAATGCAATTGTGTTAGTTGTCCATAGCATATGCCTGCCCATACCATAACCCCACCGCCACCATGGGGCACTGTTCACAACGTTGACATCAGCAAGCCACTCGCCCACACGACGCCATACACAGGGTCTGTGGTTGTGAGGCCAAATTCTCTAAAACGACACTGGAGGCGGCTTATGGTAGAGAAATTAACATTAAATTATCTGCCAACAGCTCTGGTGGACATTCCTGTAGTCAGCATGCCATAAAACATGGGACCAACACTTTACATGTTGCATTTAATATATTTTTGTTCAGTGTATCACGTATTATTTAAAAAGCATGCGATCAATATCACTATCAACGGAAACAAAGAGTTGACAAGCAGCATCAATAGGTTTCAGACAAAGAGCCCTTGAGAGAAGGGCTGTCCATTGTCTATAGAGGAGTCAGTGTAATGTAATGAACTGACTTAATGACGCCAGACTCCACCACAATGAGATCCTCTTGAAAAGCTATATGTTTTTGAGGACTAGGTTAGTACAGGGTGCTTTGACCGCTTTCATTCCACATTTGGCAAACAGAGACAACGTTAAGGCACAAGCACCCCATATGAAAAAAACTCAGCATTGTGGAAGTCTGGGAAAGTCACGTCCTCAAAATATATAGTGACGCAGCCAAACCGGAAATGTGGCATAGCGACTATATTATTTTGGGAAAACTTTGGCATAGTGACCATATTTAGATTTTTAACACTTGATATGGGCACTTCCGATTTTTGCGGTATTTCTCGTGCTAAATATAAATTCTTCCCGGTATTGAAACTTGGTCAATTTTCAGGGAAATATGAATACCTGGTGTATATACACGCATCGTTTGCATTTAGATTACTGATAGTATTATTTAGGTTGTTAACTGGATTGTTCTGACATTTGTGATTTCTTGTTTCTGATTATTTGTCTACTTCTTTGAGATTTTTACTGCAAGTAACATAAGCATTTCACTGCACCCGCTATAACATCTGCTAAACTGTGTACGCGACCAATAAACTGATGGGGAACTGATCAAACAAGGACATGGCTGTGGTCCTCCCACTACACCCGGTACACTAGGCCTGACAGTGACACGGGGGGAGGATTGGAGGCCTGACACGGGAGCATTCACTGCAGGCAATGCAGAGATCCTCATAAATATTTCAGCATGGCTCAGACTCAGCCCTGCTGGGATTCAGTGTAGGAAGGAACTGTGTCAGTAACAGAAGATCAATAGTGGAAGATCTAATGTAGTGACTATGGATTGGAGGAGTTAATTGGCCATTTCCTACACATGGTGACTTAGCAAGCTGACCTGACATGTTGATTGAGCTTTTCTCATAATATCTGGGAAGCAAACATACATGAACATGATCTGCCCTCTTGTGGAGGAAGTTGCAACTTGCATCCCACATACAGGGTATCCGCAGGTTCCATGAAGTTGAATTTAAGACCTTTATAATACCACTTGGAATGCAATTTAATACCAATTGTGAGGTATGCACACCACACCTGCTAATATTCCCCTCCAGAAATGAGCCAGTTTGCAAAAAGTAGTATATTTTTAGGGCTGGCTCTTAAAGTGGAACTGACAGCATTAACTAATTTGCAAATGTGAAACAGACTATCACTAAAAAATATCAAATTCCCAGTTTATGCTACAAAATCAACTTTAAGAGGTTTTACAAATAGGTTATATTTGACCAAAAAAATTCCATGACCTAAATAAAGTAAGGCATTGTTGGCAGAATAGATGGATGCAGCTGAATGCATGGTTAATATAATTCACTAAGACATTTTTTGGTAGTCCAACAAATATTGCCATCAGGTTGTAAATACCAGCTGGCCTGGTACCTTGCTTGTTTAAGTTTTCATGACTCAATATTTTGGACAAAAACTGACAAAATGTAACTATTCTGACATAATGTCAATACAAATCAAACTAGCAAGGGCAATGATCAAGTCAGTCATAACGTGGCTAACATGCTGATCAGACCGCACACGTTACGTCCACGAGCGTTGCAAAATAAATGTACATGTTATTCAATAATTTCAACCAAACTGATCACGTGCGTCAGACTTCTGCGTAGCCAGGCGCTAAAATAGAACTTGGTTCTATTTTAGCCGCTTGACGCGCTGCATGTCCCACCTCTCCCATCTACTCGTTGGTCATTACGAGCACATACCCACATGGGTGATTGAAAGACGGAGGTCCACACTCCAGTCCAGTTGGTGACGGAAATGCACCTTAAAAGTTGTTTGCCAACAACCATCAAAATTCTATAAAGATTATAAAGATAATTGGAAAATATGCATTTCAGGTAAAATAACAACCCATGTTAATCTCCCAGGACAAATTAGCTAGCAACAGCAAGCTAGCTAGCTAAATGTCCATGAACGTTTCATATGCGTTTCAACCGGTCCCTAAATTAATATAGTTGGTTCTGGTATTTTAACCTGGGTGTCGAACCCATCTGGTAGGGATAGACAATCAACATGCATGCGCGGAGCCGGTTTGGTCATTAAGATAGAAAGTCAGGCAACCAGTAGGCCTAGGCTATATATAAAAAAAACTACATTAAAAGCAATGAGTCTGATGCAACAGATCAGAACCTTTATCTTAAAAATTTTGACAAAATTAAACACTACATTGCCAAAAGTATGTGGACACCCTTTCAAATTAGTGGATTCAACTATTTCAGCCATACCTGTTGCTGACAGGTGTATAAAATCGAGCACACTGCCATGCAATCTCCATAGACAAACATTGGCAGTAGAATGGCCTTACTGAAGAGCTCCGTGACTTTCAATGTGACACCGTCATAGGATGCCACCTTGCAAACAAGTCAGTTCATCAAATTTCTGCCCTGCTAGAGCTGCCCCGGTCAACTATAAGTGCTGTTATTGTGACGTGGAAATGCCTAGGAGCAACAACTTCTCAGCCGCGAAGTAGTAGGCCACACAAGCCCACAGATCAGGACCGCTGAAGTGCGTAAAAATCTTCTATCTTAGGTTGCAACACTCACTATTGTTCCAAACTGCCTCTGGAAGCAACGGCAGCACAAGAACTGTTCATCGGGTGCTTCATGAAATGGGTTCCATGGCCAAGCAGCTGCACACAAGCCTAAGATCACCATGCGCAATGCCAAGCGTCTGCTGGAGTGGTGTAAAGCTTGCCGCCGTTAAGACTCTGGAGCAGTGGAAACGCTTTCTCTGGAGTGATAGATCCCGCTTCACCATCTGGCAGTCGGACAGACGAATCTGGGTTTGGCGGATGCCAGGAGAACGCTACCTGCCCGAATGAATAGTGCCAACAGTAAAGTTTGGTGGAGGAGGAATAATGACCTGGGGCTGTTTTTCCATGGTTCGGGCTAGGCCCCTTAGTTCCAGTGAAGGGAAAGGCTACAGCATAGACATTGTAGACGATTCTGTGCTTCCAATTTTGTTGGAAGAATGGGGGCTGTTATAGCAGCAAAGGGGGGGGACAAACTCCAAATTAATGCCAATGATTTTGGAATAAGATGTTCGACAAGCAGGTGTCCACATACTTTTGGTAATGTAGTGTACTTTCATTGCAGGAAGCAGGATAATGCACATTACTGTTGACCAAATAATGGTTTTAGAACCCAAAAATATCTGCAGAAATGTTGTGTAGCCTATTCACCAAGATAAGCAAAACTGCGTCGTAAGAAGAGGGCAACGTCGGTGTCAGTAATTTTCAGTTTACCTGCTCTAATTAGTGTTGTCTATCAAATTGTATAGGACTTTCAGCATGCTTATAGAGAAGGGCACTCAACATGTACTACACTGACACATAACTGATGATTGGTTGAAAGAAATTGATAATAAAGAAGATTGTGGGAGCTGTACTGTTAGATTTCAGTATAGCCTTTGATATTGACCATAACCATAACATTATTATGGCTTTTCAACCTCTGCCATATTGTGGATTCAGAGCTATATAACAGAACTCTGAGGGTTTTCTTTAACAGAAGCTTCTCCAATGTCAAACATGTCAAGTGTGGTGTACCGCAGGGCACCGCTCTAGGACCTCTTTTCTATTTTTACCAATGACCTGCCACTGGCATTAAAACAAAGCATGCGTGTCCATGTATGATGATGATTCAACCATATTCGCATCAGCAACCATAGCTAATGAAGTACTGAAACCCTTAACAAATAGTTGCAGTCTGCTTTAGAATGGGTGGCCAGTAATAAACTGGTCCTGAACATCTAAAACTAAGAGCATTGTATTTGGTACAAATCATTCCCTAAGTTCTAGACCTCAGCTGAATCTGGTAATGAATGGTGTGGCTGTTGAACAAGTTGAGACTAAATTACTTGGTGTTACCTTAGATTGTAGACTGTCATGGTCAAAACATACAGATTCAAATGGTTGTAAAGATGGGGAGAGGTCTGTCCGTAATAAAGACATGCTCTGCAGGCTCTAGTTTTGTTTAATCTTGATTATTGTCCAGTCGTGTGGTCGAGTGCTGCAAGGAAAGACCTAGTTAAACTGCAGCTGGCCCAGAACAGAGCGGCACGTCCTGCTCTTCATTGTAGTCAGAGGGCTAATTCTTATAATTGTGTTGAAAATCCCAAATCGTTTGCATAGTCAACCTACACACAGCTCTGACCCTACCAGACATGCCACCTGGGGTCTTTTCACAGACTCAAAATCCAGAACAAATGCAAGAAAGTGTACTGTATTATATAGAGCCATTATTGCATGGAACTCCATTCCATCTCATATTGCTCAAATGAAACGCAAACCTGGTTTCAAAAAACAGATAAAGCAACACCTCACGGCACAACGCCTCTTCCCTATTTTACCTAGATAGTTTGTGTATGTATTGATATGTAGGATACGTGTGCCTTTTATTTATTTTTATTGATGTAGTTCTGTCCTTGAGCTGTTCTTGTCTATTAATGTTCTGTATTGTCAAGTTTCATGTTTTGTGTGGACCCCAGGAAGAGTAGCTGCTGATTTTGCAACAGCTAATGGGGATCCTAATAAAATACCAACAAAAAACTGGTATAAGCCATCTTGCTCTCTCCTCTGGCAACGGCCTGACTCGCACAGACACATAGGCGCACATGTGGTTGGATAACTAACATTTTGAAAGTGCGCCTCAAGTATTATTTGATGTTAAAATAATAATAATTACCGCAGTGGCAACAATTAAGCAGCGGCACTATAACGGAAACACTGTAGTCATCTCAGTCGCATTTTTTAAACCCTTTGAAAACTGAATTTAAGACCTTGACTTAAGGCCTTTAAATTGAGATAAAATTAATTTAAGATTGAAAGACTTTAAGGACACGCACATAGAGGAGTTCTGATACATTACATAGGCTACAGACAGCTATAGAGGTACGGTATAAGTATTATACAAGAGGCTGTGGTAGGGTGATCGGTTACCAGGTGGGTTGTTCCTCCGATGAGCATGTGGGTCATCTGGTTCAGCAAAGATGTTGGAGGCCATCTTGTTCTTGCGATTGGGGGGCTTTTCCTCGTCATTGCCGAAAGAGATGTTGGAGGCTCCTCCAGGGGGGCGCAGGACCCTAAGAGACAAAGCAATCAGAAAAGTATTGAGTAATATAAATAACTAGACTATTTTTATTTTTTTACATTTTTGTCATTTAGCAGACGCTCTTATCCAGAGCGACTTACAGTTAGTTAGTGCATACATTATTTTTTATTTTATTTTTCATACTGGCCCACCGTGGGAACTTGTAGCGTTCTTACTGGTATAGCCTTAAACTAGGATTTGTACCCTCTAAGTAAGTAAACTACTGAAGTAAAAATAAAAAATTAAAAAATTAAAAGTATGGACTTCTCAGTCTGAAAGTTTGCACAGGACAAAGGGCATCATCCCCAGGCTATTTGGGGAGGAAGTCAGTGTCTGGTGCGCAACACTACATTAAGACCACTTCCGTTCAATGCCTTCCGGACTCCTGTCATTATGGTGGTCTGGTTAGCTGACACACTGAGTGACTGGAGCTAATCTATGCTGACACACTAAATGCTTTGAATTCATTTTAGAGATGGGCTCCTGCTGGCTCCACTATCTCTTCCTGCAGTGAGTGAACCCACCTTTAAGACGTGGACTTAGACTAGGATGAAAAATGGGTGTGACATAAAACCATGGAGACCAAACCTGAGGATTTTTAAAGCATGAAAGAATCTTTGAAATGGCAGCTTCTCTGCATTTAGAGATAATGATAGAAAGCAATACCTTCAGCTAAGATTAAGAATGTAAATGTTTTTTTTTATTTACATGCCTTGTGTTTGCATAAATGTAAACCAGGTGCAAGCTCACTTGATCGAGTTTCACCATAACAGACATTTTAGGTTCCCCCAGCCCACTCGCCCCAAAGGCACACTACAACCAGCGGGTCATAAAATATCCAGATGTCATTGTAGCCAGTTGCCTCTGTACATGGGGCAGCTGCTTCGGCCTGATATTAACCTCAATCAAGCCGGCTAAACCAAACAGATGCAAGATAATTTAGGTCTGATTAGCATAGTTGGTTTTGCAAGTCAGTAAGTAGCTAGCCAAATAGATGTTTAGTGAATATTTAATTTGAGCAAATCTGATTATGGACGTAGGCTGCATGGTCGTGGTTGGCAAAGTGGATACTAGTAGTCGGCTAGAAAAAGCATCCTCCACAGGGGGCCCCACCCAACCATAAAATTAACTGCCATTGATTTGCTAGCCAACGACAAGTTTCATGCTAGCAGTCTGGCTCTAGGGTCATGCACCTTACATTGATAAAAGAACAAGCGAATGTTGGTTCCTTTGAAGGCAAGCAATCAATGAGAACCATTAGCTTGCTTTTACACACCTACTAACACGTTCGCTAGCTATATTCACTAGCTAAATACTAGCAAGCTAACGTTAGTTAGCCTGTTCCACATACAAAGAGAGGAAAATATCAACGGTGGTTGTGGACACAGACGCATTTGACAGATAATACATCCACTCACAAATAATTTAAAATTCCATTAATACGGCCAGGTTAAGAAAATAGTGTATATTGTTTGACAGTTAGCTGGTTAGCTATAGTTCACTGGTTAGCTAGCTAACTTAGCTGTCTAGAGGAGGGCTGCATCATTTGACATTTGGCTGAAAATGCAACTGCAAGGCTCTAGACATGATGCTTACCTGGAGCTGCTTTTTGCTCCGGCTTCCATGCCTGAATATATAGTTGTCGTCGTCATTTTGTGACAGGCTGGTAAGAGTTGATAAGCTATTGCAAATAACACGATGATTTTGGCGTTTTTAGACCAATATTCACCACCTCATACTCGTTTTACTCCACCCGGTACAAGCAAAATGATCAATCGGCTTTGAAAAAACGTGAGGGCGTTTCCATCGTTGAATTGCCACCCACAAAAGGACGATTCGTTATTCTGATTGGTTCCTGACTCATAAATCATGCATTTGATTGGAGAATCGGTGTACGACCTGCGAGCTCAAGGAAAAGTGAACGGTCCTCAGCAACACAAAAAGGATCCACATGATAATGTCTGAATCTAGAAATGTTATAACCCTCCTTCCTGTACAATCAAACATTGAGATAAATCCTTTCCTGAGAAATACTTCTGTTTTTACACCCCATACAGAACCAATCAGTCGATACAATAGAGAACAATTATTAAAAAATGTGACTATATGAATCAGACAGAAGGTCACCTAGTCTGCATTTACATAGGCAGCCCAATTCTGATCTTTTTTCCACTAATTGGTCTTTTGACCAATCATATCAGATCTTTTTCAGACCTGATCTGATTGGTCAAAAGACCAATTAGAAAAAATATCAGAATTGGGCTTCCTGTGTAAACAGCCCTACTGACCCACTAGTAAGTCAGATGGTTGATAATCACCTATTCATATCATGTTCCACTAGTTAGTAGGTCAGAAGGTTGATAATCATGGATTCATATCATGAACTAGTGGATCAAGATATGAATCAGTGATTATCAACCTTCTGACCTACTAGTGGGACAGTAGATGACCTGTCATTCATATCGTCAGATTTGTATTGTTGTTCTCTATTGTATTGACTGATTGGTTCTGTATAGGGTTAAGCAGTAATCATTTTTATTTTGTATTATCATTATGTCACAACTTGGATTTTAACCTTTATTTAAAGCTTTTTCATCAAACATACCCTTTTCTTTTTTATGTCAGACGGTCCAGTACCATCCTCAAGTCAATTGCTTTAATTTCTGGAAAAGGCTTAAAATCCAAGTTAAAATCCAGGTCATGTGACATGATTAACCAGAACACAGGGCCCTAATTATCTTTTACAGTCTGTGTGAGATTGACACACAGGCATATCAATAAAATTGCACTTTTCCTAACAAAACTAATTGTGATATCAGCTTCCCACCATCAAGAGTACATGGAGGGATACATTAAATAAGCCTAGCGTGCATACATCTTTGAATGTCAGGTTTGCTGTAAGTGATGGCATCATCAATCTCCTCTCTACCATCTGAACATGCACAGAGGCCTATACAGTGAGGGAAAAAAGTATTTGATCCCCTGCTGATTTTGTACGTTTGCCCTGACAAATGGTAGGTTTATTTGAATAGTGAGAGACAGAATAACAACAAAAAATCAAAAATGTTATAAATTGATTTGCATTTTAATGAGGGAAATAAGTATTTGACCCCTCTGCAAAACATGACTTAGTACTTGGTGACAAAACCCTTGTTGGCAATCACAGAGGTCAGACGTTTCTTGTAGTTGGCCACCAGGTTTGCACACATCTCAGGAGGAATTTTGTCCCACTCCGCTTTGCAGATCTTCTCCAAGTCATTAAGGTTTCGAGGCTGACGTTTGGCAACTCGAACCTTCAGCTCCCTCCACAGATTTCCTATGGGATTAAGGTCTGGAGACTGGCTAGGCCACTCCAGGACCTTAATGTGCTTATTTTTGAGCCACTCCTTTGTTGCCTTGGCCGTGTGTTTTGGGTCATTGTCATGCTGGAATACCCATCCACGACCCATTTTCAATGCCCTGGCTGAGGGAAGGAGGTTCTCACCCAAGATTTGACAGTACATGGCGCCGTCCATCGTCCCTTTGATGCGGTGAAGTTGTCCCCTTAGCAGAAAAACACCCCCAAAGCATAATGTTTCCACCTCCATGTTTGACGGTGGGGATAGTGTTCTTGGGGTCATAGGCAGCATTCCTCCTCCTCCAAACACGGTGAGTTGAGTTGATGCCAAAGAGCTCGATTTTGGTCTCATCTGACCACAACACTTTCACCCAGTTCTCCTCTGAATCATTCAGATGTTCATTTGGCAAACTTCAGACGGGCCTGTATATGTGCTTTTTTGAGCAGGGGGACCTTGCGGCGCTGCAGGATTTCAGTCCTTCACGGCGTAGTGTGTTACCAATTGTTTTCTTGGTGACTATGGTCCCAGCTGCCTTGAGATCATTGACAAGATCCTCCCATGTAGTTCTGGGCTGATTCCTCACTGTTCTCATGATCATTGCAACTCCATGAGGTGAGAACTTGCATGGAGCCCCAGGCCAAGGGAGATTGACAGTTCATTTGTGTTTCTTCCATTTGCGAATAATCGCACCAACTGTTGTCACCTTCTCACCAAGCTGCTTGGCGATGGTCTTGTAGCCCATTCCAGCCTTGTGTAGGTCTACAATCTTGTCCCTGACATCCTTGGAGAGCTCTTTGGTCTTGGCTATGGTGGAGAGTTTGGAATCTGATTGATTGATTGCTTCTGTGGACAGGTGTCTTTTACATAGGTAACAAGCTGAGATTAGGAGCACTCCCTTTAAGAGTGTGCTCCTAATCTCAGCTCGTTACCTGTATAAAAGACACCTGGGAGCCAGAAATCTTTCTGATTGAGAGGGGGTCAAATACTTATTTCCCTCATTAAAATGCACATCAATTTATAACATTTTTGACATGCATTTTTCTGGATTTTTGTTGTTGTTATTCTGTCTCTCACTGTTCAAATAAACCTACCATTAAAATTATAGACTGATAATTTCTTTGTCAGTGGGCAAACGTACAAAATCAGCAGGGGATCAAATACTTTTTCCCCTCACTGTATATCTATGACAGAGACAGATTTAAAAAAGAATCAATTTATTTCAACAATAACAGATGTGAGTCAATTTAAATGCAGGCTTATTGGAGAACATCAATACAAGTTGCATCGCAAACAAAACCTCTACAACATAAGTATTTTTAAAAAAGATCAAGAATCCATCTCTGAAAACAAAAACTGTCTGCTGACCAGCAATCGTCAAAACTGATGAATTAGACGTAAAGAACTTACACTCACCTTCCAAAAAAGACATTGTCCAGAATTGTAGGCTTTGATTTCTAGATTAGTTCGGCACATGAAACAGGATCTGACAAAAATGGGTACCCTCACTCCCAACCCTTACTTACAGATGTTTATGTACAGAATAAATGCAAGGATGATATAATATACAACAGTATGTTATGTGCATTTTGTGAAAATATCAGAGTGAATGGTATTGACAGTTGTAAAAATAGGTATGCTGAATCGCAAATCGACCCCAAACTCTTACTCCCTAGGCACTTCTATGGACCTGAAAGGATTGGAAGTATCCAATATGGCTATCATACAGCAAGTCAGAGATATTACCATATTGGTCAAACCTATCCAATCGTTTCAGATCTGCATAAAGTGCCTAGGGATAGGAGTTAGAGGTCAATTTGGAATTCAAAAGCGGAGTTTCAGAAAAGAAGACATTATTAGGGAACGTAGAGGTGAGCTGATAGGGGAGGTAGGGGTGTTGGTGGGGAACATAGGCCCCTAGTGAAGAAAACCTCCCGTTTGCTGCTGGAACACATCGATTGTGTCTTCATCTTCCATTTCCAACTGAAAAACAAAAGTCATTGTCAAGATCAGTTATAGCATCATAGCAATTTATAAGCATGTTTCTACCAGAGTCAACATGCTTCAATGGGCAGGATAAAACAGGTTTTAAAAATATATATTTTTGGGGGGTATTTTTAAGTTTTATTTACATGTTCAGATCAGAATGTTAAATGGGGAGACAGATGAGAGGATTACAGGAGAGAAATTAAGTGGAGGAATGGGGATTGAACCTCTGCCCTCAGGGGCATATGTTGTCCTGGAGGCAGCCCCCGGCACAGGGTAAAACTGTTTGCCAATGAACGGTCAACTCAACCATATGATATGAGGAACCAACAATAACAAACCTTATCGGCCAACTTACTTGTGCTGGTGTGTCTGTCTCGTTGATGGGTTGACCATCAAACCGGAACCGTATTTGCCTAATCGTCAGGCCCTGTGGAAAGGCATCATAAGACACTTAAATATGCAAATACTATAAAATACACAATACTTCAATCAAGGGAACTTGTGCATTGTAATAAAGCCCTCCGTCTGGGTGCATGTGTACAGGACGTCATGTTGCTTGCTTAGGGAGTACCACTTCCTCCCGATTCGGCCCATACCTTGAGCGATCTCGGGACCTCTGCCTTGTTAACACACATGACCACCCTCCTGAAGCGTCTTACCAGTCGGCGCCACGCGAAATGCTAGCTATTCGCTGGCGCAGGTGGGGACACTTCAGGCTGAGGAGTAAGTTTCACACATCCCCATGTGTTACACATGCATGTTTGTAAGGCAACGGATGCTGCGGGTGCCTTACCTGTCTTTCACAATATGCCTTCATGAGTTTGCTGAGAGGTGTGTGCCTTTTGATCTTGAACTGCACCACTGAGCCGTCTTGTCCTGCAACCTTCAAGTTGATGTGGTCATTGTTCTCGGTCTTCACTCCTTCCTAAAAACAAATAAAACAGATTCCATGATTAGAGAAGGGAGTGGATATTTGGAACATTCTCTAGTAACTAAACTATCATTCACATCTAAACTAACTTTCAAATCATGGATGATGATATTTGGATAGAGACTTTAATGTGAAGTGCAATGGTCTGCACAGAATACTCTGATTCATAACAATGCAATGTTTACAACAAGCTAATTGATCATGTTAGCATGCTAGCTACTGTATGTAGCTAGCTGCCATACTGTGCACGGGCCCTCGACGTTAGCCATCTAGTCATCTCGGTAGCATCCTCGCATCATGACGAGAAAACACTTTAAAATGAATATGAACAATATGAATATTACATTTAAATTTGAAAATTAAACTGCTTACATTGACTGACAAAACATTAATAAATCACAAAAGGCACTGTTTACTGATATTATTCACTCGCTAGCTACATGCTAGCAGTTAGCCTAGGCTAGCTGTCCAGACCGATTCTGAAATATTTCCTAGTAAATCAACCGGTTTAGTAAATTAACTGCTATAAACCTCAAACCTTTTCTAAATATCATACAGACCAACATAACGAGAATACATTTTCACTGTAAATATTGCGAATAAAATACATTTCATTGCTCACCTTGGGTTTTTCGTCTGCCATTGCTGCTACACTTCAGCAACTGTGCGCTTTCTCCACGACCCTTGGGCAGGAGCGGCACTTCCATCTGCGCCAGTTTGGAGAGCAGTCAGTCTCTGCTGCGCTTTTTCCATGACGATACATTTCTGACCACTCACAGTGTGTGCGCGCATAGTGTTGCTTGTCGGTGTGTAACTAAACTTAAAAATACAAAGTAAAATGACATTTTCCAAGAGTGTTGATTATTTATAGATGTTTCATCGCCGGTAATCAAAGTCAGTGTAGGCGCAAGTGGGTTAGGGCAGTCTGGGCAGGCATATGAACATAGCACTGCACGTGGCAATTCTTAAAAATTAAGACTTTAATTCTTCATGCGGTGAAACAGCTCTTCGAAAATACATATACAGTACATACTTCTGTTAAATCTCATTAAAGAACCACACATTAATGCACATGAATTAATTTGTCAATCTCTAAAATGGACAATAAATACAGCAACAATTTATATCTAGGTCTGGAAGAGTCCTCCTCCCATTGTAACATGACACTGGTACTGATAACAGAAAATGGCTGCAGAACGCAAACAGACAGAATACAGACAGAGATAGTCAGACACTGTTACATACTAGTACATTGCAAGGGACATCCATAAGCCCTATTTTGAGTGACTGATTCATGTCCTATTGTCCCACTGCAGGAAAAGCACATTCAACATGGGCTGTTTGAATGTGGATGCAAGGTTTAGGACATCGCAGATAGAAATGTAATGTATAGAGCTGACAAGCTTCCCTATTCAAACAACTTTGTTCTACTCAATACAGGTCTATCTCAAAGTGCTGTTGGATAAGCCCCAGGTTTCTACAAACTAATAGTACATTGCTACCAAGCCATTCAAAGTCAAGTCAAGTCCTACAGGCTTGGACAAAGAGTACTGACGAGTGGGACTGCAAATTATATGTCATGAGTATGCAGGGAAAAATTCAGCAGTAAACTGTGATCTCAAAACAGTAGACAGAGCCTGCTTCGCTAACACATCTCTGGAAACTAATACCTTCATGACAAGCACCTAAAAATAAATAAATAAATAAATACTGAAGGATTCAGTCACACACCTTGGCAGGCCACCACCTCCCATAACTGAAACATGTCATTATAGCACTAATATAAATATATAGATAGAAATAGAAAAATCCCACCTGTCCAGATAAATAGTGCTCTGCTCTCAAAATACTAATAATTAATTTGAATATATTCACAAAGTGCTTCTCAACACATTACGCAAGAGTTCAGCATTTAGCTATCTGTACTGTCAGTTATCTGCACCATCAGTTTCTACTGTGGTATTGGAATAGAGTGAAAGGGGGCAGGTGGAAAAGAGATACATGTATACCGTATGCTACTAGTCTAGGGCTTCTTTTCCATTAACAGTGACAAGCGGGAGATTATCCCAGTCCAATTCCCGGTAGTTCAGTGTAACCGTGTAATCTTGTGTAACTGCATGATATATCATGTGATAACTTCCACTCTTATCACATGCTAGGCTGGCTCTTCTTGACCGTTGAACGTTATAAACTGTACAAGTGTATATGACCGCTCTCAAACCAAACATTGTAAGTCTGTATGGCATCTCTAAAGTGCAGCAATTCTGTAACAATTCCATTCAGAGAAGATTGGGCTTGAAGTGGAAAAAAATTCAACATGACACCTAACAGAAGAACAATGTAACAAATGGCATAATGGTATTAGCGCTTAATAACTTACTAGTATATGAAACATTCACAAATACATTGATTCTCCCCCAAATACCGTCTTTGTAGTGTCAACTGACTCAAGCTCAAGCTGTCCCCAACATGTGTTACTGTATTGTCTCTGGCACCATTTTGGGGTTAGGGGGGCTATAGAGCCCCCCATATCTCAGCTGGGGGGAACTGGTCCACCTCCCCAGTCTCTGTGCACTGCTGCTCTCCCAGTGTGAACGTCAGCTTGTATCTCATCCGGACCTTCTCCTGCAAGTGAGAGAGAGAGACACACAGGCACAGAGTTAGCACACAGGAATCATAAAGACCAAGTAACAACTGTAAAGGATGGAATAATGGATCCTGAACCTTAGCAGGGATCACACATACACAAAAAATGTATGCACTCACTGTACCATAACACGTCTGCTAAGTGGTATATATTATTACATCATAATAACCGCATTTTCAACTCATGCAAATATCAGATTACTAACTCTCATTGACTACACTAGGAGGACTCTCACCATGAGTGGGTTGGCCAGCAGCATGACTTGAGTGATGGCGGCGGGGGGAAAGATGGGGTTAAAGGGCGCCAGGTCAGTTCCCGAGGGCGGTTGTAGTCTCACCTTCATCGACTGGCACGGGGGAAGGAACGAACAGGGAGGAGGGGGGAAGAGTTATCAGTGACAGTTTGAGGACAGGCTTTGGTTCATATAGATTAACTCACAAATATTATAGTTTGAGCAAACTTCACTGCCTTCAAATGTCATGAGTTCTGTTCCTCAACTACAGCAGGGTTCCCCAACTGGCGGCATTGGTTTTAATTGGCCCCCCATGTTTTCTGAGCAAATTTCCCCCCCATTGTTGAACATAAAAGACTGTAAAAATACCAGGAAATCAGCTCCAAATTATTTTATTTTTGGAAATCTGTTCCTAAGTATTCCCACACATAATAGAGAGATACTGTATACTGTATGTGATCGTATACAAATGTAAGCAAGGTTTGAAAATATTATGTTTTAGTCAAATATGATATCTTCTTGCGGTCAATTTGCAGTCTACAAATTATTTGTAATTATAATAATAATAATAATAATAATAATAATATGCCATTTAGCTATGTTCCGGCTCCGACCATCTGCTCAAGAAAAAAAGTTGGCCTGTGGCTGAATCTAGTTGATTATCCCTGTACTACAGTGTAAGTACAGACTACAGTGTAAGCATAGACTACAGTGTAATTGAATAAGTTGTAACAGTGCGAGTGTCCACTGTCCAAGTCAGCCTTACCTTGGGTACAGCAGCCTGTAGGACTATGTTCCTGACTGGAAGAGGCGCCGTGTTCAGCATGGACACCACCATCACCAGCACGTCAGGCCGGCCCGGCGGACAGTCGGTGGCAAAGTGCAGGAGAACACGGACCCCGTCTTTATCATAGGCCGTCACAGGACACACCTTGCCTTAACCATCACAGAATGACAGAGAGAGGAAGAAAACACTCAGTATCTGCACTTCCAGCCACTGTACTGATCCATCTGTGTTGACCAGACTACAATACCCAGAAACCCCTGAAGGCAGGCTAGGTCTCCCTGGAACTCACTTGGCTTGATGGCTTCCAGGGGGACGTGGACGTTACTTAGAGAGATCTCAGGGATCTTGGCTGGGCTGGCCTGCCCCAGCGGGAGAATCAGGATGGGGGACAGGGAGCGGAGAAGGGGGCTGTCATCAGCCTGGGTCTTAGGGGACATGGTAGGGGCTGCAGCAGCAGATGGTAGGATGCCCAGAGGGAGAGGGCTGGATCTGGAGGCGGGGATCCCAATTCTCGGGGAGGCAGTGGCACCCATAGCCTCACCCATCCCAAACAGGTCGCCAGCGTTGATCACACCAGGCATGCTATAGTAGATGATGAAAGATGGATGTACATTAAAACATTACTCTGTACCGCCCATCCCTACTGCATACACTCGAATGAATAGATCAAGAAATATTCAAGCAATTACGCCAATTGGTTATTATAGTTGGTGGCATTTAAATGCTCCTTCAGTTATCCACTTTCAAGCCTCCACAGTTACATGGTGTGCTACATGCTAGCTAGCATCTAGCCTCCACAGTTACATGGTGTGCTACATGCTAGCTAGCATCTAGCCTCCACAGTTACATGGTGTGCTACATGCTAGCTAGCATCTAGCCTTTACAGGAACAGAACGTTTGATTGGTAGCGGAGATGAGCACCTCTTGGGGCTGCCCAGATCCAACATGGCCAGGTCCTGCAGACTGTGGTTCAGGGAGGCAGAGACTGCCTGGGCAGCAGCACTGGGGTAGGGGAAGGAGGCCGCCGCTGACGATTGTGGGTAACTGACAGGGGCGGCTGTCTTAGAAGCAGGCTCCGTTGTAGAAGCTCCTAACAGGTCCAAAGTGGCGTCTGTCGTAGAAGCTGCAGAGAATACAGTAGCTGGAAGGGCGCTGCCAAACAGGTCCAAAACTGGGTTGGGAGCCTGGAAGACAAGGGGTTTAACATCAATTGTTTAACAAAAACCCATGACAATTACCATTAAACAATGTGTGTCAAGCTAATATTGTTAAGATCAATATTTCCAGGAAGGATACATATTTCTACCAGATAAATGCTTCTGAAAGTGTTGACTGGTTAGGACACTTGAAAATGGCCATTTACCTGCAAAGATGTCGTCCACAGATTATTCAAGTTGTCATCTTTTGCAGGAACTGGGTCATTAATTCCTGAAACAAACAAACAGTCAATATATCAGTCAATATATTCTCCTATTCTATCAAGAAAACCCTGATTCCCCAGAAGAGGGAGAGACTTTGGCAATATATGTGGGGATTAGGTAGGTCCACTATGTGAATTCAAGGTAAAAAACATTAATCACAAAGACACACAGAAGACTAATGCTTTTTTATCAGACATAAAGGTGCTGATACAGGATGTGCTGTACCTAGAGAGAGGAGCTCTTTGTCCAGTAGAGACAGTGCGGCAGAGGGTTTGCTGGGGCTGGGGTCCTCCAAGGCAGGGAAGACCTGAAGGTCCTGGAGGGGGGCAGACCCGTACAGCAGGTCGGCTGGGATGAGGTCTGGGTGCTGGGCTAGAGGAGGATGCTCTGGTGGGGAGGGGCTCAGGAGGTCCAGACCAGCCAGGTCTATCAGGATCTCAGACTGGTTGCTGTCTTTGGTACCTGGCCAGGGAGGGAGAGAGATTGAGTTTCACTTATGTGTTGCTGCTATCATGATTTGGGAAGTTCACAAGATGAGGGTGAAACAGTCCAAGATGGTAAATACAATAAGACACCAATGTGATCTCATATGAAGGGGGGCTTATACTTTTGTAAAGAATCCCCAGACCTGGGTCTCAGAAAATAAAAGGTTGAATATCCCTGATAGAAAATAAAATCTGTGAACACTCATGTTCTTACATTGTGTATTAGTTGATGGTCCAAGTGGCTCCATCTCTCCATTGACAGTCTGTCCTTCCACAATCCTCTTATAGGAGTTGATGACACGAGACAGGTCATCGCTGGCCTGCAATATGTCACCTGGGGGTCACAAAAGGTCAAAGGTCACAATGAAGGATCATCCAACCAATCAATATGACCAATGGGAGGGATTCAACTATTTTGGCCAATAAGATGGCAGGCCTCAGAGGGTGTTGGTTACCTAAGCTGCTGTCATTGTCCTCTGTCTCTGTGGCCAGCTTGAACACAGTCCCCCTCAACTTGTCACAGTCACCGTAAAGCTCCTGAAATAAAATAAAAAAACACCAATAATATTATTATGTGAAGACAACACATTTCATATATGCTTCCAAAGTGTATTAACAATGTGGTTTTAACAACAAAAGATTGATTTTCAAGCAAACTTTCATTGTGCTGTAAGCGATCTCTTTTTATTTTCCACAAAGTCAGTCTACACAAATAGTGTCTATCTATAAAAAAAAATTAGAAGAGTCTACAATAGTGATAGTGATGTAAGATGTGGAACAACTTTGATAAGCTCCTTGTCTCCATCCGTTGATTGGTCCCTGCTGAAGTGGCTGAGCATCTCGTTGAGCAGTTTAACACTGTTGTTGACCTCCTCCAGGGTGCCGCTGCGCTTTGATGCTCTCTGCAGCCTCACCTCATCCTGAAACACAGCACACACCTGCCTTGAACCCACTGGGACACAGTGACAGATTCAATCACTTGTCGTCATTATGTTCGCCATCATGATGTTTGTGTAGCAGCTCTGTTCACACAACTGCTGCCTATGTCACGGGATGCATATCTGTATGATGATGCATGTCGGCTAACCTCTTTGACCATGTTTTTGATGAGGCGGTTGGCCTCCTGTAGATCCTCAGGCTTTTTGCTCTTCAGAAGCTCGGCCAGTCGCTACAGAGAGAGAGAGAGAGCGAAAGAGAGAGAGGGGAGAATAATCAGTCAGTGTCTCTAGTACTCTAGTCTGTTTCCCACAGTATGGTCCAGTCACAGCAGCCAAGGTCTGTGAAAGATCCCAGGGTTTGAGAAAACATATTTGATCATAGATCAACTTGAAGCTCAGCAAAGCAAACATGCCACGACCAATGAGAAAGAGGATGGGATAGTCAGGTGGTTTTATATTGTAATTGTAATTGTAATGACATAGCCATAATCTATCTAGCCTATGCTATTTGTATCCCAAAGACAGAAACATATATTTTTTTAAGATGGCACAATTAACACGTTCTTCACAAAGTCCATTTCTAGCGTCCGTATACAAAGATCTTCCATCAAACATCTTAATAATAATATAATATGCCATTTAGCAGACGCTTTTATCCAAAGCGACTTACAGTCATGTGTGCATACATTTTTACGTATGGGTGGTCCCGGGGATCGAACCCACTACCCTGGCGTTACAAGCGCCATGCTCTACCAATTAAGACGGAAGCATCTCACCTTGCTCTTCTCCTCGTTCTCAAACACAGGGTTCTTGGGCCGGGAGGGCGGCGACGGCATCAGTGTCTTATCCAGAGGAACCTCAGGGTCAACTGTGACAATACCTGAAAAAAGTCAACAGTTAGTAGTGCCATGGCGACTTTACAGTATAGGCTAAAAACCAATGAAAAACTGAAATAGGGTCATTTTCAATGTTGAAATCCTACCTTGTTTCTTCAGCATTTGATAAGCTTCACTGATCTTGGCCTCATCGGGTAAAGAGAGCGTCCAGCTGAAGAGCATATCTACCACTCTCTTCTTCACTACCTCCGACACTCTGTCACCTAGATACTGGAACAGGGTTCAGTTGGATGGATTCCATTTTAACAAAGCCACAAATTACACTATCATATAGAACTATAGAACTATGGGACTAAGGACCAATACAAAACAGTTGATATTATCTACTTACTTTAGGTGACACCACTTTGATGAGTTCATTTAGAAACCTAAATTTCCCAACTTCGTTATGAAACCTTTTCCCGCAGTTCTTCATGCAAGCCTCTAAAACCTGCAGTGAGTGGTCAATGTTAAAGCTCCTAGAATTATAGGCCTAGTGATAAATGATAAATACTCAATGTAAGAGTGGGATGTTACGCACCATCAAAGCCTGTATTGCCTCCCATTCTTGTGGGGACTGGATTTTATGGGCTAACAATCTCACAGCAATCTGTGGGCTTAAGTTAAAATGGAAATCCTATCATATCAGAACAAATCTCAAACAATTCAAGGAATCGACAGTTACAAATTAGGCTAATTTGAGGTTATGCAGTTGACAATGGTGACAACAATAAAATATTAAAACCATTACAACTTCAGAAAACCCTATCGATTACAATGAGATTACTACCATAACACTGCAGAAATGAGTTCAGCTTCTGAAATATGATCCAGTGGACATGCTGTAACGTTACTTGAAGAGCAAAGAAAAAGCATCCATACCCTTCCAATTCCTTATTGATTTGGTCACAGAATCCTATAATATACTCCCAGTCTTCCTGCCTGTTGGATGGGTTGGTGGCTTTGTCTGCAAGAGGGGGGGATCACATGAATATCTATCCCTGACTGAGTTTTCATAGCCTTCTTTAGAAAAACTGCTGATGGCTGACATCTGAATGTGATAAAAGCCAAACATGTAATGTAAGTTACAGCACATTTGTCTTGACGCAAGCACTGCAAGATCTAGTCGAATGCAGGCAGCCCTTGCAGTAAAATTAGGTAGCTAGGTTGGCAGCTAGCTAGTCATAGAGTTGTGTAGCCAACTGGTGGTGAATTTGTAAACAACTAACGTTCCAGTAGTTGCTAAGCTAGCTAGCTAACTAACTCCAAAAATCTTGACAACTAGTAAGAAATAGCTAGCTAGCTACCTAACAAGTGTCAATAAAGGGTCGTAGTCAATGGGCAATTTGAACATGAACTGTTGTCAAAACAGTTTGACAGCTAGCTAGCTAGCTAACGTTAGCTAGCATTGCAAGCCACCTCTCATGACCCAAACATTGACTCAAAACACAAATAAATGAACATAGACATTGTTGCCATTTGTATAAAATGTACATTCTAACTGGTGATGTAGAAGTGAATTGCCAAATTGTTGAATATTAAAACGATGCATAAAGAAGTACATATAATTGAATTTCCAAGCATGCAACTCACTGAGCCACGACTCCAGCGACTCCCCTTCCGCATCCGCCATATTCACTGCGTTAGGGAGACACCAATGGGCGTATTCGATTATGCTGAGCCACGGGGCCACCGGTCGTGAACGGCAAAAGCGGTAAGAGCTCATTTTCCAATCGAACGGTAATCTGCTGCGATCGGTCATGTTGTCTAGCAGCATGGCGCATCACACATCCATTTCCTTACAATATTTTTTCATTGGGAAGGCAGATAAAACGTTTTTATCAAAAACAATCACTTTTCATAAAACAGAATCCTACTCACTAATCCACCTGCTTAATAATGTAACTTTGTTTTGACCAACTTCGCTGGGGCTTTGAAAGGGGCACCTGGCTCACACCCGGGAGGCACCCAACGTTATAGATAATTTGTTGGCGCAGATGGTT